>NC_056606.1:5969254-6089254 GCF_018340385.1 Cyprinus carpio | reverse complement strand
TGAGACACACTATCGTAACATACAATAAATATACACAAACTCTCTAGTCTCCTATGAGACTTTTACTCAAAACAGTGTTCTGTGCTCGTCAGTGAACTTGAACTTTCACCATCATGTCAGAAGAACTGCTACACCTTTGTTGCTTGTGAAAACAAAGTAATGGCACAGTGGGTGAAAACTTGCAGATTAAGGGGAAGTAATATTACAATAAGATCCCCTTTCTACGTAACGGGGAGCAAAATCTGAGCGGCTCGGCTTTCACAAGCTTGCAGAGAAAGGCTTACCAAAAAAAAAAAAAAATTACTGGGTTGTTCTTTTTCACATTTTCTGGTTTGGTAGAAGCACCGGGGATCCAATTATAGCACTCAAACACAGAAAAAGTCAGGTTTTCATGATATGTCACCTTTAATGGATTTGTTTTTAAAATCATGGCAACGTCTTAGAAAATTTAATATCAAGAAATACAATTCCTCAAATAGTCTTTTATGTGACGTTTTTGTATATTGTTTATCTGGTTGGGTAATTCTTCAACGGCAGCGTCGGAGATACGTTAAGATGAAGAAATACAGGTTCGGTGATGTAACAGAGTTTCTTAGAGTCCCGAGTACACCTAGTTTCAGTAATCTGGTGTGAAGCCCGTCCTGTATGAACCTCGCCTGCCGTGTTTCCTGGTTCCTCAGCTCTGATTGTTACTCCTGTGGTATGTGACGTTTGACCCAGTGTGATAGGATCTGTTTAGTAAAATTTCTTGATGTAATCCTTTCCTCTTTGCATAAAGTTGGGAAGTTGCACATGTCTTCATGGCTTCATGTAGGATTGCCACAAAGTGAGAGTACTGGTAGTTCAGACCGGTTTACCAGTTTTTTTTTAACCAGATTTTTTTCACTTATTTGTTCACAACAGCCAACGACCACGTTAGAGAACATTTGGATGAAATTTTGCAGGCATGTCCTTTGTCTGTTGTCAGTAGTGATGTATCAAGCACAGACAAATTAAAATTGGCACGGGGAAATCTTTCGCCCTAATGGAAATTACCCTATTATTGTGGACTTCTATAAAAAAAAAAATAGAAGACTTTCACTTAAAAAAAAAAAAAAAAATAGGGGAACTCGTGGGCTAGTGGTAAGAGAGTTTGACTCTGTCACTTTCACTTTCACTTTTTTAAAATAACTGGATTTTGTCCACAAAAATGAGTCAAAACACTGGAAATGTGCCTGCACCTTAAATCTCTGGAGTTTGTTTTGTCATTGTATCGTTCACTATAAAAATAGTCAGTAAAAACGTCTTGATAAGATTTTTTTTCCCTGCTTGTAGTTTAGAATTGTTCTTGCCAGTATTGCAGCATTTTCACGAACATGACCACAAAAAAATCTATATATACAATATACAACTTTATATACAAATATATAAAAAAAACCTATATAATTATATTAAGCATGCATATTTTTTTCTTCACAAAATCTTTTAAGACTTTGTCTATAATGTCATGAGATGTACATATAAACGATGTGGCATAAAGACACTTCATAGTTTCATACAGTGACGCAAGATCATCAGGTGATCCTTACTGAGAGCCCTGCCTCTCCTCAAGCAGCACGAGTTTAAAAAAATACCCTTCATATCTGTAGAACAAACAATGTAGGTCCATCTACTTATTTACCTAATACTTAGATTTGTTCAAATGTGAGTATGAGCAATAGTACTGGCTATATGACTTTGCAAACATTACGTGCCTCCCACATACAAATCTCATTTGTGTCTAGGAAATAATGCTTTGTTTTTAATGTTGTGTTTTCGCCTTGGGCCATCCGTGTACCATAAGTAATCAAAGGGAAATGAATTGCCAATGGTTCATTAGAATTTAGTCATTGCTATTTTAGGAATTTGGTCTTTAGTGGAAGTTTTGAGCACTTGGGTTGGCGTCGCTTCCCATTGCGCTAATGGTGTGAGGCGGCGAGATGAGGCCGTGTTGCCCCCATATTAAATAGAGCGTGAGAGAGCCGGACACCTCCAGCAGGAGCGGCTCTCACATGAACTGATGAAGAGCTGCTCCCAGAGCTTTCAGAAATTCCCTCCCTGACTCATGTGTGGAGCTGAGTAAACATTACATACACGTGACTTGAACGCCTTTCCTTTACAAACAGATTTGTGATATGTCATCAAAAAGGGCTAGTCAGTTTTTGTATTGTTGATGGTAAAAAGATGAAAATTAAGAGAGAAGAGGGTGGGATGTGATCAGGCAATGTGGGTAATGAACATTTAGGTAAGGTGGCTAATGTAATGTGTGTGTATATGATCGATACTGATTATTGTTTAAGGGTTTGGTAACCGGTATGCAGAACAAATTTATAACCAAAAATTAATAAAATAAAAATAAAAACAAAATATAAAAAAAAAAATAAATATAAAATAATATAAAAAATTATTATAAAAATTAATAAAAAAACAACTAAATTAACAAAAAATAATTATAAAATAATTGATTAATAATAATAATAAAAATAATAATATTGCCCTTATATTTATGCAAAATTGTTGTGAAATTTCATCCTTGTTTTGAGCTATCTAATCTATTTATGTTTGCATATGATTGTTACAGATTTTTGGCAGTCACATGGTTACCTTAAAAAAAAAAAAAATTGGTGGTAAATTACCCTGCACTTATTCACCATGTTAAAATTAATTAATAATGACTGTATGTATGTATATATCCACACAAAACAAATGATTGTCAATACATTTTAAATAAAGCATAGTAGGTTTTTCAGGGACTAAATACCATAAATAATTATGTAATGATCATAAAATAATTATTCATAACATAACATTTTTCAAAAAAAAAAAAAAAAAAAGGTTTAAAAATAATGTTTTAGTCATGCGTTATGCAGTCGCATGCAGTCTAGTAGCAAATGTTCAAGTATTTTAATGCACCAAAGCAGAAAATGGATCTGAAAATTCCACATTTGCATATGATCATATATTCACACAGCTCCTGTACTTCTCTTTATTGAAAATAAAATGATTGTTATCTGTCTGGGATAGTGAAAAGGCAACATAAAGTTAAGAACGCAATACATTTCTCACTTGAGAAAAATGATTGCTAGTTGTATGCAAACAATACATCAAGCAAGTTACTTTACCAAAAAGCGGATGCCATTTATTCCTACAAGCATATGAACCGATAACTGATTAAGAAGAAATTTTTGATTAGCTTTAACAAATATCGGTTAAACCGATTATCGGTATGTATAATACAACTTTATGCTTGTGGTCTAAAATGTTTTGAGTCAAATGGGATGTACAGGCACAGTAATCGGTTGATGCTGATATTTACAATATATGACCAATATATATAGCTTTATTATGCACTGATAGAAATGACCATTTATATATAACAGTGGTGTTTTGGCAGTCAAGATAGACAAACTTATCTCTCAGAATCAAACACGCTCAGACAGCTAAAACTTTCTTCCAGCTTTTAATGGCTATTGCTGTCTTGGAAGCTTCTGCGCTTGTTCTGTAGAGTGCTGGCAAGTGTGTCAGGAAAGACTCCAGGCCCTTCAGACAGGAACAGATAGGAAGTGCACAAGCGGAGTTCCTTAGAAGAGGAAGGTGTTGGAATTCCTAATCAAACTGCTCCAATTTTAAAATGCCTCTATAAACACTGACACGCTTAACTCTGCATTACCTAAACATTCTGCCATCAAAACAAGGCATGAACATGAACAGTTCTCAGAACTAGTTTGAATATAAGAAGTTTTTTTAATGAGTTTTGTGACATCCAGGAATGCTCTTTGATTTACATCCTGAAACTGAGCCAAAGAGCTTCTCGTAACATAATATCTGAGTCCAGTGGACTTATAGGAACAATAAATATAATAAAAGTCAGCCACCTGACCCAATAGACTTTGAGCACCATGAAACTTCCTCCTTTAATCAAAGTATGACAAATGTGTGAAACTGCCGAAAATCTTTAATACTTGGGGAAACTAAACCAGTTGGATCACCTGCCTTGTTGCGACACATAGGCGGCCTATCAGCTGCCAGTCAAACTGCAAACAAACAGTTGATCAATGTTTGAAATAATACACCGTCCCACTGCATGCTTATGTGCTGCAGCCTTCATTTGGTTACTGCAGGTTGCTTGCAAATAGAGTAACCAGGATTTGACTCAATGTGTGCAACATAGACCTGGTTCCTGTTGTAGACCTGTTGTAGTGTAATTCACTTTAATGTTTTTAACTGCATCACAGTGCTTCTCTCTGTAAATGATTTAGAAGATTAATCATAATTGCACAGGATTTTTTTTTTTTTTTGTTTGTTTGTTTCACCATCCTGCACAAAATTATACTCCAAAAACAAAACAAACCATATCCTAACCACAACAGTATACAAAAAACCTCCCTAAAATTCACCATCCTGCACAAAGGAAGCAACATAACATCCTGCTTGCATGAATATACGCTCAAAGTTTTACCCTGTGAACACCTGATAGATTTTTGAAATGCTCTTATGAAAATAATGCATTACAATATTGCGTTACTCTCTAAAAAATAAATAATTGCATTTCTTAGTAAAAGTAACTAATTGCATTGCGTTACATTACGTATGTGTTACTTTTTCTCATTTGGGCTGGGCTCATTTTTCTCTCTTCAGTAATAAAAAAAGACAAATGTTATGTTAATCTAAAGTTATATTTGCTAATTTGCATGGTTTAATTGGATCATCGAAAGTCAGCAGCAAAGGCACTAATTAATAAAATGGGATAAAATACAAAAAGGATATTTGTGTTTTATATTTGCGAGGATATTTAATTATTGCTGGTCAAACAAAGTAACTTGCATTACTTGTTTATAATGTTACTCAGAAATTTTCTTGTAAATTACAAAGTAATGTGTAAAGTAAACTGATTATGTAACTCTCGTTACTTGTAATGTGTTACCCCCATTGAAATGCAAAATGTAATCTAAAAACATTCCTTCTCTCTTTTCAGCCGTTTGCATCTCAACAAGAAGACCACAGAAAAGGTGCCGTACAGCAAACTGGCTGGTGTGTCACTGCTGAAGCCCCTCAAGGGTGTGGACCCCAATCTCATAAACAATCTGGAGACGTTTTTTGAGCTGGACTATCCCAAGGTACCATCCTCTAAACTCTTTGACCTTGCTTTTGCTCACACTGCAGATTCAAGTGGCTGGTTAAAGGAAAGTTATTATTATAAGCATTTGCTATTATGTGTTTTCGAAAAACCCTTAAGTACAAAACTTCAGGGCGTAACTCATCTAGGCCTGTATTTGCCACGGACAGAAATGATGCCTAAAATTGTGCGGCTTGAGGAGAGGTGTGCTATTATCTTCCATGCAATCAAACGGGTAGACAAATTAAAGTGTAGATTTAAAATTTTATAGCTTTTTTAAAAACAATAGACAATTATACGTTAAATATTGCCATTAAGCCATTTGGCTTTTAAAGTGCCCCTAATATGGATTTTTGAAAATTACCTTTCATGCAGTGTGTAACACAGCTCTAAGTGAATAAAAACATCCTGCAAAGTTTTAAATTTGAAAGTGCACCTATAAAGTTATTGTCTCTCAGAAGAAATAGTCGACTCTAAATCATTGAAACAAGCTGTTTTTAAAAGAATCCCAAGCCGTTTCATGTTGACGTCAACATGAAATATTAGCATATTGCCCGCCTACTTGTTAGTCTGAATGAAAATGCAAATTAATTTTTTGCCACTAGGTGCGGCTTTTGGAGTGGTAAAAATAGCTGTTTCCCCGGTAATGCTGTGCACAAAGCAGCACTGTTCTCACAAACGCTGCTTTATCAGGCATTACAGGCATGATCCAGTCGGACCAATCACCGCAGATTAGCGACACACAGAGGAGGGGTTGGGAAAAATGAATTGTTGAGTGAATCGTTTAAGAGTCGTTGAAGAAGTAAGGTAAAAATAAATGCGTATTATAAGACAATGAAAGTGTGTTTTGACCTTGCATGCATGTCAACCTGTTGTTGGGGACTCTCAAAACCAAAATATGAACCTTTCATTACCCATAATGGGGCACTTTAAGAGAATATGTCAAAATAAGACTTTCGTGACCACACTTTTGATTTAGCTGGATGATACTACGTTATTGCTCATATTTAAGCAATGATTTTCTGCCTCTCAGGGGCTGTTTACATGACAACATTTCAGCCAAAAACAGGAAACTATTTAAATGCGTTTTGATTGTTCGTTTACACGACACCGGCGTTTTGGGGACTGAAACTAATATTTCGGAAAACGGGTTTCAAGCGTTATCATTTCCATGTAAACACTAAATACAGGAATCTTTGAAAACGGTGACGTCATGCGCGTGTGTAGGTACGTGTTAGGTATGTAGACATGCGCAGTACGTGTTGATTTTAAAGGCAAATGCGAACAAACATACACAACAATGGCAGAGTACATGGTACTGTTGTTGCTGCTCAAGAGTTTGCTAACACTTCTTCAGCAAAGTGTGGATTTACTTCACCAATATTACAACCAGCAGCAGAGAAGCATCATATACATCCTATAACCGTTACTACAGGTACTGTTTATTAACAAGGTGACAGTGCCAACTACTGGCCTGGCATACGTAATACAGCGTTTTTGGCCATTTTCATGGATATGTGTAAACGTGAATCACTTTTTAAAAACGCAAGGGAAAAACTTTGCTGTTTTTACTACACCGTTGTCATGTAAAAGCAGCCTTAATTGACTCTTAAAAGAGAGAGCCTGAAGATTAAATATACTGTTGAATTAGATCAAATTTTTTTTCATAAGTTGGACTGAAATGTACTGCTCTACTTTTTAGGTTGCAAATATTTCATCAATGTGGTGAAATACTGTGCTCCAATTCACAACTTTTGCAACAGTACATGTGCGTACTTGTTAGGTGGTAAATTTGTGACTTCCTGTGTTGCATCTAAGTGGTTGTAGGAGATGTGTGTTTAAATTCTCATTATGTTCATGGAAAAAAAATGTGGTTAGCTCACCAGGTGTTGGTGGATCATTGACCCAGTTGATGGAGAGGCTATAGTCCTTGGGTAGGCGAGATGGCATTTATCTGTTACACACTGCCGCTGTTTTCCCGCATTGCTGTCATTTATGCGTCATGTGTGTCTCGGTTTATGTTCTCTGCAGTTCTTTTTTTGCTTGTGGCTAGAGTCAAATAGCGTTGCTGGGATGTTTTAAAACACAGATGCTGACTTATAGCAGGCCACCAACATAGAAAGCAGGAGATGATAATATAAAGATAAAACAGGAATTCCCAGAAGTAATGCTACTTTGTTTTTATGTTAATAAAGTTTATGTTCTTGGTTTACAGGATATTCTGATAGGACATTCTTAAGGCACTGACTGGAGAGCCTTATTGGCTATTTGAATAGATGTTCAAATTTTCCTGGCAAATGTATGTATCCAAAGCCATCCCAAATATTCGGGCCTGAGGATTTCGAAAAGGTAAAACTGTACCTTGATGAGGTACATACAAAACATGTCCAGGTCAAAATTTTGCATAAAGAAACTAAATCTGGATTTTAGCATTTTGCCATCATTTAAGGATAATTTCCCCACAAGTATCTCTGTAATGACATTTTTTATCATATGACAAAGTTTCAGTGTTCAAATGTTTAGGGTCGATACAATTGTGTAATGTTTTGGAAAGAAGTGTATTATGCTCACCAAGGCTGCATTTTTTTTAACAAAAATAGTAAAAAAATTGAAATATTATTACAATTTAAAATAGCTGTTTTTTATTAGAAAATATTGTAAAATGTAATTTATTGCTGTGATTAAATCTGAATTTTCAGCATCATTACTCCAGTCTTAGGTGTCACATGATCCTTCTAATAAGCTGATTTACTGATCCAAGAAAAAAAAAGAGATTGTACATTCTAAATGGGCTTAATTTTCTTTAAAGCAAATTAATAAAGTCATTTTTTGGGGGGAAAGTAAGACCTAGATATGTTCCTCATGAGGTTCAGCAGTAATGAAGAGGTTACTGTAGACGTGATGGAAATACACAGGGTGCGTCCCCTGATAATACATACTTATCTTTGTTGCTGAGTACTGCCACCATCTAATTACAGTGTTTCTATTTTGCATTGTGACTTGAGCACAAAGCTTTTGATCAAATTACTGATGCTTTTCTAATGAGGAGCTTTTCCAGGTGTGGCTGCTCTGTGAAATAATCCATTTACCATTGGATGATTGTGCTCTGTCGTAAGCCATCTGTCAGAGCTCCTAAATTAAAAATGAAATTGATCTGGCGTATAATATGCAATTGACCTATCGGTAAGCCCCTCCCCTCGAACGCAGATGAGCCAGTGACAGTCGAGTATCAGTTGCACGGGGAGCGGAACTCGGACATCTTTAGGTTTCAGCACCATAAAGAAACATTGGAAGATCTGAAGCTCGCATTGGTTTTATGGGGTTTATGCTTTAAAAATGGAAAAATGATGTGCCTGGGGTACTTGTAACAGTGATTCCAGGTATCCTGAGAGGATAGGCAATGGAATTTATTTTATTCTATTTCCTAAACCCAAACAAAACGGAGCAAAATGTCCGTAAGCATTCAACCCTATTCCCAATGTTGACAAAAACGTTCGTTTTCTGGTTTCATACTCTCATTAAGTTTCAATTTTAATGTCATCTTGTGCTTTAGCAAGGTATCGCTGGCTAAAACTAGCTAACGTTAAAGTTAGTGAGTCTATACAAACCTAAATAGTGGACTGTTCTCGCGTCTTGTACAGTGTAGGTCTCTTCATATTAAACGGGTTAAATGTAAATTAATTTAATTGTACCTTGCAATACATGAACAGTGTTGATCCGGGATGTTGTTATCTGCGATCGTGACGAACGTAACATGAGGCATCTCCCGCTTGCATTGATCTGTAAACCCTTGCTTCCAAATGAATACCACAATATTTATTTTAAAATCTTAAAAGCTTACCGATAGATCAATTCCATGACCTACACTGAACAGAAAGTCCAGTGCCCTTAATCTCTTGTGATTATATTGTAGTTGATTGCTAGTAATAATATTAGACTTGCACTGCATTTGTTTGTATGAACCTGAATCTAATCTAAAGGCAGTGGGATATTTTTAACTTATTGGAAATGTTTTCTCATTCATTTAGTCAATGCATTAAAAGAATTGTAATAAAACCAACTCTGATGGAAATTAATCAAATCTTTACTGAGTATTTAAAAAGTACATTGCAAATGATGTAACTTATTCAGCATAGTTTTCTGGGTCAGTTTTTAACGTATTTTCATATTGGACCTTTATTTTATTACAGTAAAAATATAAAAAATTAAAAACATTTTTTTATCTAAAGCAGTACAAATTTAAAAACAGTACTATAAATACTACCATAATTCCTTGCACTTGGATTATCTGGGTCAGTTTTGGGGCCTTTTTAACATTTTTATATCACAAACTTAACCACATAAAACACACATGACCCTTCTCATTCATTTAAAATGCGACTTCTCTGATTGGTGGATTACACTTTGGGATTATGTGTGGTGTAGTACTTTACTGTTAAAAATACTTAAAACCCACTGCTTTTTTAAAAACTTACTTAAAGAAAATGCCACTGCACAATAACGTATAAATATAAATCCAGTTCCAGTTATTACTTTTTCAGTCAACTTCTGCATTATTTTTTACATGAATAAATGTAGAAACCTAAGTGATGAGTCATTGTTTCCTGAGATCTACAGAATAATCTGTAGACTTTCGTTTCGCAGTGCGTCATCCAGCGAATGAAGGTTGAGGCTTCTGTAGTTCATTCCACCGATCAAAGTTTAATGCAGACTCTAGTGTGGATGGAGGCGGATAAACCTCCGCTGCTCTTCCTGTGGGATTCGGGATGACGGGGTGCATTCAGACGTGCAGCTCTGCAGATGGGACATTCTGCTCTATTTTCCGTCACACAGCTGTTTGAGCAGCACAGATGTTGATTCCTCCTCCAGCTGCTGCTCCTTGCAGGTTTGCCGTTGGAGAAGTGGTTCCTCTCTTTAGGAGCATTCTTTGTGAATTGTCAAGTGAACGACAGGAGGGGAGGGTTATTTTATAAATCCTCTGCTGTGAAGGAATCAGTTCTAATCATCTAGATCTAGAAAATCTCCCTTTTAAATAATTTAATCTTAACCAGTTTCCAAACCAAGCATTTTCCTGTCTGCACTGCACGTGAAACTACTACTGACGCCACACAATCACAACCAATCAGATGTTTTGCATTCAACTTTTAGCTCTAGTCCCCTTGATCTGATTGGACAACTAAATTATTCCTTATCTTTGTTCCTGGAGTTCCAGACAGTCTGTATGTTTCTCAGTGACACGCAATGATTGATTAAGCTTCGATACTTTTAGGAACTTTTTCCTTTATTTTAGCCAAAGTAGAATTGGGCAGCATTATATTTTGGTGCCATATTGATTATCAGATGATATTTATTGATACTGCACAATGTTGGATGTTTGTGCATGCTCATTTTCCCTATTTTTACATTTAGATGATGACAGAAGGAAATGTAACACAACCTTAAAGTGAATCTTTATAAAAAACTAATGATTAAAATTGTTCATATCCATATTTCACACTATACATTGTAATGCGATGCCCAAATTAATTTTGTATTCCTTTTAAACAATTGATTTTAGTTTTAATTGTTTTAATTCTAATTAAGACAAAAAAATAAACATTAATTTATAAAAAAAATTAGTATAGCTGTATCATGAAAAATTTATTTTGAAAAAAAAAAAAGGCTTATCAGTATCAAATTTTACAATTAAAATTCATCTTGTAGGATGCTGGCCTTAAAAATTTAAGCTTTTTGTATTTTTATTTATTGTTTACTGAAGTAGATTTCAGGATATCAATTAAATATCTCTTCTCGACTAAACAAGCCAATTGTGCATCAACACAGCTTTTGCCGTATGCAAGAGGAAGTCTTATTTTAAGCCAGTAGCTTTATTCTATTCTAGCTCTAAATTTAAGTGCATGGGGAATATAAATGAAAAATAATGAATTGCTTTCAACAGATATGCCAACAGCAAGAGTCACTTCTTTCAACATTTTCAACACACCTAATTCCAGTTCAATTCAACCGTCACAACAAATCACAACCTCTAGGGCAGTAGTTCCTCTCTTTCAATGACGAATTTGTCCTGAACTTTCGGGGGCGGGACTTGTGCGCTAAACATGCTGATTGGTTGCGCTCACGCAGCATTGTGATTTCAACCACCATTTATTCGGAAAATTTTCAAAAAATTACTGTTATTGTGTCATGAAATGTAGTTTTAAAAGTATTTCAGGCGAGAATGTAGTTGTTTAAAACTCAAATATGCGGTTTATTTATAAAGACAGCGCCTATTTAAAAATATGTTTCGCCGATTTCAGAGACGATCAGCTCCATGCGATCAGAGCAGTCTCAACTCGGCTAGTCCTTCTGACATTTGCCGCTGGCTCTGATGTCTCTTTAGTGGTTAAACATAAAATATAATTCGTTTTGGGTAAATCTAACAGGTAATCTTTGATCTTTATTCAATTTATCTATATGTTAAAATGAAAATAAAAAGAGGCAATTGATATAATATTTCGTTTCATTGTAATGTAGGCTGTATATATACACATTTCCCTGAACTAAGTACATTTCTGCAGCTATTATTGTTTAAATGAAAACGAAAGGAGGCAGTGGTATTTGATATCCTATTTCGTCTTATTGTAAATATACAGGGAGGAAAATCGCAGTAGACAAAGCGAGCTGACTGATGTTATCAAGTACGCTGCTGTTTGCAAAATTACCGTCCACGGGAGATCACACTCCCGAGTCGAACTCGCAAAGTCCGAACTACGAGGATGCAAGTCTGGAATTTGCGTACTTTGTATTGAGAAATGCACGCAGACCTACTTCACCAGACTATTTGCCTAATCTTCACAGTGCTTTAGACCGCGGTGGAAACGCAGAAAGCAACAGGTATAGGGGGAAAAAAGTTCCTGGTACAATTGTTCCGGGTAATTTCGGTGGAAACACTGCATAATGGGATTAAAAATCATTAAAAATCCCATTATCTGCTAAAAAAAAAAGAGTTAAAATTATTATTTTTTGTTCAGTTTATCTGTCAATTTAATCTCTATTTTTGGTGCAGTTTGCCATTTAAGGTACAGAGAGATCGATAATTCAGTGCTTGAATGGCTATGGCTAAAGCTTGTAATATGAGACATCGGTTTGACTCCCAGGCAAGGTTGCCAGGTTTTCATAAGAAAATCCGCCCAATTGGGTTCCCAGGGGTTCCCCTGCTAAAATTTGCATTCCAGGGAATAAATATCATGTTACTGGAATCGCTTCAACCCGCGGAATATAACCACGACAACAGTGTTAAAGTAGCTCAATTCTGCGGTAAAACCACAGACTTGGCAACACTTCAACAAAGAATACCTGCATTAATAAACCGAATTTCTTATTAAGAAATTACTTTCAGTCTATCTGCTTCAAAAATTCTTAAGTTTAATGTGTTGCTTGCCATTTGTATTTATTTGTTAAATTTACTATAATTTTCTGAGTGAAAACTTTCAACCCCCTTTTTTTTTAACTCCGTATAATTGCAAATGCATAAAACAATTAAATATCAACAAATAAAATCAAATCGATTACTGTTCCACAATTATTTGTTACAAGTATTTATTCTCATTTT
Source organism: Cyprinus carpio (assembly GCF_018340385.1). Taxonomy (NCBI): domain Eukaryota; kingdom Metazoa; phylum Chordata; class Actinopteri; order Cypriniformes; family Cyprinidae; genus Cyprinus; species Cyprinus carpio. The sequence continues at coordinate 6,076,529 of NC_056606.1, read as the reverse complement.
AAGCATTTTTTTTTTTGTATCTTAGGCCCACTCAGAATCAGAACAAAACTGTAGATTTATTTATTCATTTAGTAATTTGGACATCAGCCATTGACAATACAGTTCACCCTTTTTTTTCATTAAATATTTTGGCTGGTTATGACTGTTTATGCTCTCAGCTACCAACAGGAGTGTATTACTCTGAGTTCAGATGAACACATACAACAAGGTTGTATCGCAGTGACCAGTCCAAATCAACCTCCAAGTGAATCTGTGGTTTAGAGAGAAAAATGATTTGAATATTAGTAAATGTGCCGAACAGCCCAGGATCCCAGGAATGTTAAATGACGCACAAAACAGTGGAATGTGATCTGGATCGGGATGTCATGAGGGCCATGTTCGGCTGTTAAGAGCTGTTCAGATTGATCACATTTAAAATATGTCTTCAGTGTTCACTTACCAAAATCACGCCCTCAGCTAAGCCACCAACAATGCTAAATGTGCAGCTTAAATCTTCATTTAACAATGCTTTTGCGTGACAATTTGTCCGGGTGTTTGGTTAACCTCTGATCAAATCATTTCCGGCCTTCATGCTTATGTGCTGATTAATACCATCTGCTTTTACTTTTTCTTAAATAAACACACAGTTGATTTGAGCGGTGGTTTCATTTGAATCGCAGTACTCAGAATTACTGTGTGTCATGGTGGTTTGTTTGTTTGGTCTCTGTGTTCTGTTGAAAGACACACCTAACCTACAGTACACTGCTGTCTGGTATGTCACTCCCTGTTTGGCATCAGCTGAGCTTCAGCTTCCTTCGAGAGACGGAAGTAATAGTGTTTTTTTGGGCAATTAGGGTTCCTGGAATAGATGCCCAGATTTCTAAATTAGTAATGCCGGGAGGGACATCTGCTCTGAGGTTTTGAAAGCGAGAAACACTGATTATAATGGACAGCAGAGGTCAGGAAAATGGCTGTAGGTGACCCGTGCCTTTTCTGGTGTTGTTACTCCATTTACTTGGTCAACACTGGTCTTCTGTTTTTTATGACCACTTTTGTGTTTGGTAATAAGATTGTAACCGAGCTAACCAAAGTATATGAGAGTTATGTAATTGCAGTGTGATCTGATGACCAAACTTTAGTCATGGCAATATTGTGGCAATCGGAAACGTGAAATTTGTTGCCACAATGCAACTTTGTGACATTTGTCAGTTTAGCAGTTTATTAATTGTGCCATTGTACAATGTTGTTATGGATGGATGGTTTTGTTCATTTTTTTTTTTTAATTTATGGGGGGACATGCATTAGTTTAAACTCATCCTCATTTGCCTAAACTAATTTAAAGGCCATTTCAACAGATGTAAATAAGCAGACCAATTAAGTATAATTAATTCAGTTCATTTATTTAGAAAAGCACGTAGATGCACAAAAAAGTAACCCAAAGCATTAATAATAATGTTAATTAAATAAGTATATTTAAAGATCAGCAAACACAATAAACCAAACTTTCGGGCGTGACAACCTGTAGCCTATTTGTTGTAATTTTGTGACCATGTGGGTCAGTAATTGTGAGATGGCAAATATTTTCGGTCACACACTTTATTTTAAGGTCCGATTCTCGCTATTTACAAACCATTAATTCAGACTTTTGCCTTAGTAAACTCCTAATTTGCTGCTTGTTAATAGTCAGTTGGGTAGGATTTGGGATGTAGAATATGGTCAGGCAAAATATGTGCTTTATAAGTACTAATAAACAGCCAATATGTTAATAATAGGCATGCTAATAAGCAATTAGTTAATAGTGAGAATTGGTCCCTAAACTAAAGTGTTAAAGGGGTCGTCAGATGCCCATTTTCCACAAGTTGAAATGATTCTTTAGGGTCTTAATGAAAAGTCTAAAACGTACTTTGGTTAAAATTTCTCAATGGTAGTGTAGGGCCCTATGAAAATCATTTTATTTTTTTCCTAAATTCTGTTTTATTTTTTTTCCATATTCTGTTTTTTCCGTTTAAATTTTTCTGGATTCAGTTTTTTTTTTTTTCCATTTAAATTTTTCTTCACTCCTTTTTAATAGTTAAATTAAAGTTTATTAATCAAAAAGCGTGTCTAAATAATTTTAACCATCAAACCAGACTTCCATATGTGCGTAATAAATGAAACCACGCGTCTGCACCATTCATTAACAGAGACACGCAGAACATGCAGGATACATATTTAAAACGACTTTTGTGGCTTAATAGTTACAGATTCTAGTCCAAATCGCGATTTGATTTAAGTGTAATGACCTACTTTTGATTAATTCATTCAAAATTTGAAAAAAAATCTGTGACATTCCGCGTTAAACTGTGAATTCCGTTTTTATGATTAGATTCCGCGATTCTGTCTGCGTTTTCTGCTTCACGGAAATCATAGGGCCCTAGTAGTGTAAAACTGTCAAAAACAGCTCTGTTCACAGCAAGCTGTAATGGTGCATTTCCCTTTAAATGCTAATAAGCTCTGCTGACCCCACCCCTCTCTTCCGTGGGGTGACTCGCAGTTCTCTGAGAGAAGCCACATTGATTGTGAAACTTGCTAACTAGCACGTTATTAGGAAAGGCGATTTGCAAAATTCATTTAAAAAAAAAACTTATATTCACTTCTGGAGGTAAAGCTGGATTTATTAACAACCCTATACACAACCACTTCTCTTTAGCGGTTTTCGACACACAAATGTAACAAGATCTACGATGAATGTTGCACACTTGGATTTCCCCTTGCTTTCCATTTCCCCTCTCTCTGACGCCAGTATTCATCTGACTCATACTATTTCTTAACCTCATGTTTAGTCTCTGATGCTCTCTCATTTGGGACGGGCTGATCTTGGCGCTCCTGATTTCTTGCGCTGGATGTAAATTGGAGGGGTTGCTCCCGGACCCATCTATAAATGATTGAATGAGAGGCTCCCGGTCTTTCAGCGCAGAACTATAACCTCGCTCGGGGTTACTGTCGCATACCCGCATCTCTGAGAGCACAGAAAAGGCCCTTTGTCTTTCGGCTCCCGTGTCCCGCGCCATAGCCATGGCAACATGGTGGCTGTGGAGTATTATGAGGTGGCTGGAGGGGGACGGGTGTCTCTTGTCAGAGCGCAGGCCTGTTCTTTCTCACTTTGGCCCTGGTGTGACTCCAAGCCTCACACTGCCTTCCCTGAAAGCTTTTGTTATGTGGCCTGCCACGCTTTCTTTGCTGCTCAGTTCAGTCGAGTGCTGAAGTTCAGTGCTGTCAGCTCAGATCAATAGAAAACCCAGAGCAGCTTTGTAGATCCTACGAGTTTACTGATGCTTTATAGGGGACATATTCAGCTCCTTGATACATTTTTTTTTTTTCTTCAGTTATATTTTTGGCAGATGCTGTTTGCACCCCTGTGTCTGTTACTATTTTGGGTGTTTCATTAGTCTATTCTTTTTAGATTATGGACTAAATAGTGAGCATATGGGAAAGTTGTGCCACTTTTTTATGAATTTGTCCTCTGGTTGAGGAGAAATTATGAAATGAGAAGCAAGCATCTGTATTTAATGGCTTAAAAGTATTGGTTATACTAATTTGATTTTTGTAAAATATAATTTTAGTTGAAAGTTTTTTTTTTTTTTCAATATAATTTTTTTTTATAAATTTGGTTTATTTAATAAGTTACTTATTTTATATGTTTAAGAGTCACACCATATGACATTTTTATGACAGCCTGAACTAACCTTGCCATGTCAATTTATCTCATATCTTTAGAGATTATCAATTTTTGACACAGTCTCTACACGTGCGCTGCATGACTGATTTAGAGGACAAAGATTTCTCAAATATTTTTCATATTTTAACTGCTTTACTGCATGTTTTTCTTTACAAAAAATTGTCAAACCACTTGTCAGTTTTTCATTTCATAAAAATTAGTTTTTAATGAGCCTTTTATTATTTCTATAATGACTTAATACCCCTAAAATATCTAAATGGATTGAGAAATTAAAACATATTCATATTCACAAACCCATTCATCATATAAAAGGCATATCCAATTTTGAATATGTGAACAATGTACAGTGTATATGATTTGCACACAAAAAAAAAACAGTTTAAAAAACATTAACACACACCAAAAAAATATTTCAAAAAAAAAATAATATTTTCCCACATTCTTCCCTACTAATTGCACCCTGACATGTATGGATATTTTACAGTAAAACGATGCCAAAATTATTATATACCATCACATCAGCACTGAGCTTAATCGTTATGATTGACCAGCCTCTTTGCTCTGTGTGTAATGATGCCAGTATTTGGCCAGTTTGATCTCCTCACAGCAGTATGGAGCTTGTGCTGCTCTGTGGGTAACTGAATAGCATCTTAGAAACAGCCTGCGTTTATGAACTGTGTGCCTCTAAGTGTGCCATATTAACTTGCTCAAAATTGTTTCTGCCTTTTTCCACAGTATGAGATTCTGCTGTGCGTCCAAGACCATGACGATCCAGCCATTGATGTTTGCAAAAAGCTGCTGGGCAAATATCCGAATGTTGATGCCAGGTTATTTATAGGTAAGTATTTGACGATAATCTCAATCTTTCTATGTGAAATTGAGTCAATAATACAGAAAGCTCAGGGAGTGTTGTGCTGAGGAGCATCTCTCGTCCCTCGTGGCTTCCGCTGTCTTTGACAGTTTTGTTTAGTCGTATGCAGGGAAATGGTAGGGTCTCTGAGGAGCCCCTTAAGAGGAGCGCGGAGACCCGCGTGTGCGCCACAACTCAGCTGTGTATATGCACATGTAGCTCTTGGAGAGGATATTGATTCTTGCTCATTAGGAACAGCTGGTTACTGGAGCGGGTGTCTCTCTGGGGTCCTGTTATCCGTCCTGAAGCTGTCATCCACTGCTTTGTATCAAGCTGAAGCCATGTTAGAAAACATGTAACGTCTGTGAGGTTGTGTTGCTTTAAACATCTCCGAGTCGTTTCCCCCACCAGCCACTCAGACGGAGGAAGCGCATGCTTGGTGAAATGCATTAGAGCTCTCAGAGGCCCTGTGCCATATGATCTTTAGGTGTTCAGTCCACAAATAAACATCACATCCATAAAGAGGATTTAAAGAGAAGCTGCTTTATTGAAGGACGCTAGACTTGTTACAATTTTTTTTTTTTTTTAAATATGACTTCTATCAATGTGCATTTTAATTTAAAGTCAAATTCTTAAATCAAACACACTGCATTAATCTAAAATTAATCTTAATTTTTATTTTAATATTTTTATTTTAATTTCAAATCAAAATAATGATAATAATAATACAACTTCTCACAATTTAAAAATATAATATAAAATTGTATTTTTGTTTACAATAAAAATTTTAAAATTTTTTTTATTATTTTTTGGCTAATATGGTTGAATTGTGTTATTTTGTTAACTAAAAATATTCAAATAATTTTTTTAAATTTGAATAAGTAGAAATAATAGATTTCAAAAATAATATTAGAAATGCTGCCTTGGCAATTAACTTAAATATAGTATGCTGAAGTACTAAAACTGAATTAAAAATAAATTGAAATATTAAAAAAAAAAACTAAATCTACTAAAAATGGCAAAACACATAGCAAAATTATTTAAAATCAAACTGAAAATATCAAACCTATTTAAAAATATTAATAAATACTATAATAGTATATGAGTAATATTAAAAATATCACTGATATGGCTTCTGATCTCTAGATGAGAACATGGCAGAACTGATCTAGACCTGGGATGGGGGTTGTATTAAAAATGCATAGAAATAATAATTATTTTCTTACTATTGTGGACTGGATATCAGTCAGCTTACATGGAATGTTGTCTCCGTTATAAGACCAAAAGAGAAATATTTTTATATTTCAGATCTTTCTAATATACTTTAATATCCGTAAATATTACTATTCATGTAATTCTACCCTGGAAACCTTTGTAACTGACAAAACAGTGACACAATTAAATTGATAACCACACTTGTTTCTTTCAAAATGGCCAGATTTTATGATGCTATAATGCAATCTTTTACAGCCCAAATGGTAGTTACCGACATTTGTTCTCTTTATCTTGTTCTAGGGGGTAAGAAAGTTGGCATCAATCCAAAAATAAATAACCTCATGCCAGCTTATGAGGGGGCAAGGTACGAACTCGTCTGGATCTGTGACAGTGGCATTCGAGGTGAGTTTGCCCTCATTATGATCTAAAACCGAGCGCTTTAAACAAACTATCAAATCTCAAAGTGTTTCAGTGAATGCAGTTCTTTACTAAGACTTTTTTCCTGTAACTATGACTATGATCTTATATCAACAGTGAAGCCAGACACTCTCACTGATATGGCTAATCAGATGACGGAGAAGGTGGGACTGGTTCACGGCCTTCCTTACGTGGCAGACAGACAAGGATTTGCCGCCACATTGGAGCAGGTCAGCAGCCTTCACTAGTGACCGTCTGAATTCTATGTCAGGACAGTGTTGGTCGTCTGGAAATCTTTATTAGATGCTTGTGAACACGTCATTGCTACTATGTATCAGAAGAATGTGTCACACTGCAATAAAACTGACAAGTTGTGGTTCTGTTGCTAGTAGAGACTTGAAATGGGACACCATATGTTGTAGTTCCTCTGAACTTTAAAGCTCTTTTGCCAAATCAGTATGATATTAAAATTCATTAACTGCTGACAATATTGGTTTATTCATGACGTTTTTGTAAGCTTCAAGTAAAACCTAATCACTAATGGTCTCTCAATCAAATAAATGTTACATTGTTGTGACGGATGAGCTATAGACGTTACGAAAACAGACTTAGAAGTCAGTATATTAGCATGTTAAATTGACAGCTCTGCTAATAAATAATCACACGTAATGCGATTGTTAATGCGTCAAATCTTCCGAGATGAATTATGTGAAGTATAAACACTGTCCCGTGTGAAATCCTGCAGGTTTATTTTGGAACCTCACATCCTCGTTCCTACATCTCGGCCAATGTAACGGGAATCAAGTGTGTGACGGGGATGTCGTGTCTCATGAGGAAGGACATCCTGGACCAAGCGGGTGGGCTGATTGCGTTTGCCCAGTACATCGCTGAAGATTACTTCATGGCCAAGGCCATCGCAGACAGGTTTGCCAGACTTAATAATATCTGTACAGTGAAAATGGCTTATGGGTTACATTTTTTCATTGTCTTTAAAAGAAAGAAAGAAACTGTAATTCTGTTCTTCACTCACCCTCATGAAGGTCCAAAATTCTGACTTACTTTCTTCTGTGAAACACAAAAGGAGATGTTTAGCAGCATGTTCACGCTGCTCTTTTCCATACGATGAAAGTGAAGGCTGTCCTTCTGCAACTATCAGTGTTTTATATCACTGATACACTATTATAGCTTTTGTTATTTTTTTAATGTTTTTTCTTTTTTTTTTGATTATTGTTTTTATTTTTAATTTTTTATTCATTTTAATTAAATTCTTTTTTTTTTTTTTTTTTTAATTCTTTTGCCTTTTTTTTTTGAATTTTATTTACGAGCCTAAAGAGTTTTTCTTATGAATTTTATTTACGAGTTTTAGGCAACTAGCTGAAATACAATTTCTTTGCATTTTTATGCACTTCACCTAAACTAAACATTTAAAAATTTTGCTTTGACAACAAAACAAAATAAAAAACTTTATTATAAAAATAAAAAAAACACTACAAGAAAAATAAAAAATAACTTAATCGTTTCGTGTGAAATCTAATTCGCTTCCATGTATATTCAGATATAAGACTTCAAGGTTTTTAATAAATACCTGTTTCGGTTTTGATCTTTTCCTTATCAAATCGTTTGAAGTCATACATTAGCATTTAGTATGTCATTAATTTATTTGAATGCACAAATTTAATTTAATATGTCTGGTTTCCCTATGCTTTTATTGTGTGGAAAAGATCATCTCAAGGTCATATGGGTGTGGAACAGCATGACGGTGAATAAATCATAACCAAATGTTTTGTTTTGAATGAAAATATTCCTCTAATGTGTGTTTAGAATCGTATCTCTCAGCCCCGGCTAAAATGTCTTTTATTTGCCAGTGCAATGATGTGGTGTTTCTCTTGCAGAGGATGGAAATTTTCCATGGCAACGCAGGTAGCCATGCAGAATTCTGGCTCGTACTCCATTGCACAATTCCAGTCTCGCATGATCAGGTACGCCGGTTGTTCAATCAGCTTTTTATATGTCTGCTAGTGAAACCAATCTGTTTTCCTGATGGGGCCACCTCTGGTGCAGTGATGGGACTGGGTTATTTTTGTTGCTGTTCGCATTTTTCTGATAGCGTTGCTGATGGATTCATGTTTTTCAAATTGCATCATAATACAGAGCATATCTTGAATAGATTTTGATATGTTTATCAGAATAAGCTATCCAACTGTAACACATGATGTTGTTTTTGTGGCTTTAGATGGTACTAGTTCCCATTTTGTGGTGCAAAAAAAAAACTGCTGAGCTCTTCTCATTTTATCTGCTCTTGCTAGATGGGCCAAACTAAGAATCAACATGTTGCCGGCCACCGTCATCGAGCCCATCTCCGAGTGCTTTGTGGCCAGTCTTATCATCGGCTGGGCCGCCCACCATGTGTTTCGCTGGGACATCATGGTGTTTTTCCTGTGCCATTGCCTGGCCTGGTTCATTTCGGATTACATCCAGCTGAGAGGAGTACAGGTGAGACACGATACACAGCAAAATTCACACCAATTCTCACTATTAACAAACTATTAACTACGACTTTTGATTCTTAGGGTGCGTTCACACCTGTAGATCGATTGCTTTGTTCCGAAACAGGGATTAAAATTCTTACAGTGTTGCTTTTTATTCTTGCTGTGGTTTGCTTTCACACAGCAAAGTTTCTAAATGGACCAAAATTGTTAATACAAGTCACGTGCGAGTAAACTGTTCTGTCATTGGTCAAAGTTCCACAGTTTATTTTCCGGAATTCCGCTCATAGCTGTCATCCGTCAGGATGAAACCAGCTTTGATGGAACTACTACAGCTTCGAGGGCTTATTGAAGTTTTTTTTTTTTTTTTTTTTTTTTTTTATAGCTGTCATTATATTAATTTATTAATTTATCATTTTGAGCAGGAGTCCAGGATTCGTCGGGAAAACATTGTTAAAATGCACCTATTCGAAGAGCAATAAGACCGCATTATAAAATGAAAAAGCGTTCTTTGATTTTTAATGGCGAAGACGTGCTCACCCACAGACATCGTTTACTGTTTTTCATGGAACTTATGTAATTACCCATCATAAATTGTGATATAGCATGGTTCGTTGGGCCGTTGGATCCGATTGCTTTCTCACTACAACAATCGAGCCAAGACCACCTCATACAGGCAATCTCAGACCGTTTTTTTTGGTGCGGATCCGAGCGCGATTGCTGTGTTCACATATGCCCAAATTAACTGAGGGAAAGGAGGGAAATGCACCAGGTTACAAAACAACGGGCCAGGTGTGAAAGTACCCTCAATTTGCTGCTTATTAATAGTTAGTAAGGTAGTTGTTAAGATTAGGTATTAGGTGCAGAATATGTGCTTTATAAGTACTAATAAACAGCCAGTATGTTATTAATAGGCATGCTAATAAGCAACTAGTTAATAGTGAGAATTGGTCCCTAAACTAAAGTGTTACCCAAACTTAAGCTCTGGATTCTTTCTGGTACAAAACAACCATTTTTGACAATCCATTCAATTCCCAATGGATAAAATCAAGCCTTGCTCAATTGTTTCTGGGATGAATTCTAATCCCAACCTCATTTTACTCAGAAATAAAACATTTCTTGATGGCACAAAACCAACACTAAAAGGAAAATTAATAAAGAGATTTCATTCACAACCAACAAACAAAAAAACAAAAAAAGACCAAATTCAAACTACAAATTAACCGACAGATATAAATCGAAATGAAATCGTAATCGCGATTAGGCAGAAGCTGCGATTGTCATGCGTACCTTTCAGTGAAGCACTGTTTTGTGATCAGTAGTAAATCTCCATCCGAAGGCCAGAGGGCGCTCTTGTGCTGAACCTCCTAATACACTTTGCAGAAGAAACCCAGAAAATCCCTATAGCGGTTGCTGAAGATTCAACTGATTTAATTGATTCAACGTGACTGATAAACACACAACTATGACAATATATGGTTTATCTGAGTTCTTATTATTATAATTTTTATTATAATAAAGTGTACAATAATGGAATGCTAATCGACAGCCTTAATCACTGCTTAGAATGCTATGAAATATGTTGCGTGCCTTATTCTGCGTAAGAAGCCACATCATCTCACTCATTTACTTCAAACACTCGACTAAAGTTATGAAGTGAGTTTGGAGTAAAAGCATGTTATTAAATGTGATATTTTCACATGCTTTCGGATGGAGCAGCATTTACTACACAGAGCCGTAGTTCACTGAGAAGATACGCAAACAGCTTTCATTGTCACAAACGATTTTATAATCATGCGATTATATCATCTGCAATTTTTTTTTGCATAGCTTGTCAGTGAACTACGGCTCTGTGTAGTAAATGCTGCTCCATCTGAAAGCAAGTGATGGAGATTTACTACTGATTACAGAACCGGCTTTAATAACAAGATGTTCATGACAATCACATTCGATTAAACGTGCAGCCCTACTTCAAAGCCATTTTATCTTGAACTGCAGCATTTGTCAGTTCTTCATGTAATTCTTCTTTTTTCCTCAAAGGGCGGCCCTCCATCCTTCTCTAAGCTGGACTACGCAGTGGCTTGGTTCATCAGGGAGTCCATGACAATTCAGATTTTCTTGTCCGCTCTTTGGGACCCCACCATCAGCTGGAGGGCGGGACGCTACCGATTGCGTTGCGGAGGTACGGCAGAGGAAATCCTGGATGTTTAAACGGCACCGTGTGCCTGGGACTATGCACTGGTGTGAACATGGACACAGAACTGAGAAGATGTGGATGCAGATGGACAAACGAACTGCAACTTTTTTTTGTTTTGGGTTTTATTCCAACTTCTGATAGTTTTTAACCTGCGACTTTAACAAATAGATTATTTATGTCCTTGGTGCTTTTTTTGTTTTCCTGTGCGGTCTCTTGACAATTGAGACCTCGTTCTAGATGAGCCAAAAGTGATGAAGAAGAGAACTTGTGTGGAAACGATGTCTGGCGAGGAGGCGGCACTTCAGCGGGCATCAGTAACCCTGATAAAAAAGAATCTAAATGTAACTTTTTTTTTATTTTTAAAGGTCCCTGCAACATGTTTAGTGGTGGTTGAACAGCTCTGTATTTCGTGACATATCCATTTTATAATAAGTTGGATGGACAGTTTTTAACGATAATAGTGGGGTGGAGAATGACTGAAGCCTGTTAAAATGGCACTAGCGCATGAATGGATAATTTGCTTATCACAGTGTTGCTCTCAACATACAGCAATCTTGCCATATTTGAAAAATTTTTGGACTTTTGGATGCTCGAAACAGATCCACTCAGGTCCATTTTATGTTTACTGGACAGAGCAATATCTTCAGTAGAGGTAATACATAGGGAATTGTGGCATACTGTCGACGACTCTTGTACAGTCTTTGCATTCTTCCTGCAGTATTGGAGCATGAGGTTTACTCCTCAACATGATATCTGCAGACTCAATCGCATATCTTATGAAATTTAGTGCCATTTGAAGAGCAAGCGGTTTTATTGTTATAATTTTGACATCTTTAACGCTTTTCTTCAAGGTCTTTATCTTCCCGTGCTTTGTTCTCTGCAGTAGTTGCTCTCGTACCAGGATCAGGGTTTGCTAAAACACATTTCCTGCCCTGCTGCTGTTTGTTTGAGAAGCTGTCAGTATTTTCTTGATGTTTGACTGGATATAAATTGTCCAAACATTTCATCCGATGCCATTTCAGTTAAACCAAATTCTTTTGACGTCAAGAGTTAGAGAAGTTAAAGTGTACTCGTTTTTTTTGAGTTGAAACAATTTGGCATGAGTGGGTGTGTGTTCAATTTTATAGAAACATTTGATGCATTTCAAAATATGACAGTCGCACTCTACTCGTTCCCCATTTAACATAAATACTCTTTTCAGTCAAACAGTATTCACGAAACAATTGACATTCTTCTCCATCTTCCCCTTTTTTCCTATGGTTGTATCTTGAGGAACTGCTTGTTTTTTGTTTCGTACTGCCAGCACTTTGTTGTTAAACTGCTCTTTCTGCATTTTCCTCATTTCTTGACTCTTGTGGTGTTCATAAATCATGCCGCTGATCGAGAAGAACCCATGCCGGCACTGACAGTATTGTTTAACAGATAATCTACTCATTCACCTGAACTGTTCAAGCCTTGTTGTTATTTTCAACCATAATATGTGATTCTGAAAAAAACCTGTTGGCTTGAGCTGTGTGCATGTGTCTTCATATTCCATCAGCTGCCATTTAGGAAGTGCTAAACACTGTTTTAGCCCAATGCCAACCCTCCCTTGTTTGAGTGTTTGTTCTGGTGTTGGTTTATTATTTCTAATTTGAATACATCTGATTTTGTTCTACTGAACGCTTTGGGCTGACTGTTGGAAATAAACTGTGTTTTGTGCATGAGGCCACGGAATGAATGCCATTTGTTCGTAACATGGCAGTTGAAGTATTAACAGTTGGGGATCAATCAATTAGCAATAATCATATGCATTATTAGTTCTACTCTATTCAGGCTATGAAACGAAAGCAAGCTTCCAAACCCATTTCTGTGTCCATTTGTGGTACAATAAACATTTCAGATTTTGTTGACCGTTACACATTGATTATACCTCAGTGGGCCTCATTCATGAAACACGAACAGAGTTTTTGTGAAATCATTCAAAAAAACATTCTTACAGAATTAATTTGTGAAACCATTACATTTAATAATTGGTAAAACTATTCTTTTGTAAATTGGAATTGGTTTTACTAATTATTTAATTGAAGGTAACAATTATTCAGTTTGGTGCGTCAGTTTATGCAAACAAGGTTTTGCAAATTATTCCAATAATTCTTTAGTAAACTTGCATTGAATTGAATAATTGAATGAATTCTTGCATAATATAGATTGAATAATTCGTTAAAACCATTCTTGCGTAAACGATCGCATTGAATTCTGTGCTACAGTTATATAATAATGGTTTCGCGATATGTTATTACTTAAGAATGTTTTTATGAACGAATCAGAAATTCATTCTGCTTTTGAATAAGGCCCGATGTGATATAGTTCTGCACCACTGATAAAACCGAATGTACCTTCGCATGAACATGTGACTAACGTTTTTTCATCGTCTTATCGGTAACGTCTGAAACACCACAGTAGAAACTTTAGGGAATGGGAAAGCTGGCATTTTCTGCAACTGTTGCTCTCTTTGACTTTCAGCCGTATCTGCTTATAATATATATGTGAAATATTGTGTCAAAAAAGAAACTTCACCTCATTTACGAAAAGTCTACGATGCACTGTAAATTTCCCGTTTAGACTTTTCCCCTCTTCGTGTGGCTGTGAGAGAATGCTGCTGAATGCGTGTTTTCAGAAATATTGCCTTTTTTTTTAAGTCAGTTCTGAAAGGATTGTATTATCATAACGTTTTGTGGGGAACTGGACTTTTTTCCGTGAGTGTACAGTTGTATGTTTGTCGGATTAACATGTTTTGTGAAGGACTGGTGACCCGTATGAGAAAATGTGCGTTAACAAGTAACACAGAATGGTTGAGACAATATGGTAGTGAGCTGCCTAGACGGTCTCAAAATATCTTGAGACAAAGCCAGTTTGAGTTTTAAGTGTCATGTGCTATTATTTTACAGTTGCGACATTTCACTCATTTAAGTCATCTTTCTTTACTACAGCCTTGAACTCAAAGCGACAGAGAGAAACTACTACATGTTTACCATACGGTCATCAGTCAGAGTAGAAAAAAAAGTCTAGTGGTGATCCACCACTTTTATTTTATGTGCTGTAAAGTTGACAAAAAAGTAAGAAAAATACATAATTTGTTTTAAAATATGTACAGTTTATTTATGAAGTTTGGTTGATATCCATTACATACACTGCTTCCTAAAGCTTAATTTATCAAGTTGTACATTTTTATTTGTTCGTTTTTTTGCAGTGTAAAAGTGTGGTTGGACAGACTTCAGCTTTTGAACTTTTGTGTTATTTTGTAGATGTTGTGTACTGTACGCTTGATGCTGAATGCGTAATCCACAGCTGGAAACTGTGTCGTTACAGATAAATTAAAGCTTTATCAAGCAATATAAGAACTGCGTGTTTCCTCGTCTCAGTCTGTTGTGTGTGATCCTCATTGTTACGTTTAGAGTAGTTTTAGTAGTTTGTGGTTAGCTGCATTAGTGATACAATAGATTCTTTCAAAGCAATGGAAGTCAGTTCCCTGCCCCTCTGTCTGACTTCCTGTGTGTTTGAGTTTCTGTGCCACCATTCATTCACCACATCACATGTCTGAAACTGTAAAATGCAAAATCATCCACAGGATCCAGGCATGACTTTGTTACTTGGTATATCATTTGAAGTTCGAAGAAAACTCATTTTATGGATGCTGATAAACAATAATGTACATGCTAAAAACCCTGACCTTAAAAATCAGGCATTTGGTGTTTAAGCTTCACTGCACTTTTGTTAAATCTGGGCAAATCGTTGTTCATGATTACAGATTACATGATGAAAACTGTAGTTCGTAACGTAACCTAGGTATTCTGACTATAAGAAAGAAATGCATTCTATTTTTGATATCAACATCATAAAATGCATTAAACGTTACATTAAATCAACAGTTACTGAGGGTCAGTGGATATGATGATAACTGTGTTTAGTAACTTATATAAGTATTTGTTTCAAACATGGTCTAATTGCTTGAGAGGTGCTAAATGGTATTTTTTACAAGGGAAAAAAAGAATAGGCTAATATGTAATCAGTTACTTCATAAGAAAATAACTATTCTGAAATATACTCTAATTATGAGTACTTGATTTTTGGAATATGTTATCAGTTACTACCGAGCTCTGACTGTTGCCACAGTGTTACACTGATGGAGAGACTCGAGACATTTCTAGAGAACAGAATATCAGAGACCTCTCAGTTTTTGCAACTTTGGCTAGCAAGCAACCAGCTAGTAACCACCAAAAACAACATTTGGTGAGCAGAAGAATTATTTATTTGAACAGTATTTATCTTTACTGTCACTTTTGAGCAATTTTTATGCACCCTTGTAGAATAATTTCTGTCAAAAAAGTTGACCCCAAGCTTTTGAATGGTATGTATGAATCAGTTTCTGTTAGAAGGTATGATTCACATGTTCAGAATTGTGAATACACTTAAAATTTTCCAAAATATTGATATGGACTCTATTGACTTTCATTGTATGGATGAAACAGTTCAAAATATCTCCTTTTGTGTTCAGCAGAAGAAAAAAATATACAGGTTTGGAACAATGTGTGAAGGTAAGTAACTCTTATTTTTTCAGAACAGTGCAATGGTGTGTTTTAATGGTAAAATGCTTGGTATTTGGCTGGTATTTTCTATTGGATTATTTCCTCACTTGATTTGATGTCATTGCTTTTGATAAATCTGATGTCAGCCTAGTAGTTTCGGTGCGTCTCTCTGTAAATAATGGCATTACAGCAGTGCAAATAAAGGCTGAGGGATGTGAGTGTGCTGGCGGTCAGTGCTCTGTGTTTCACTCAAAACACAAGCGTTACCAACCATCTGCTCTCCCAGTCCTCTGTCAGTGTTTCACTGATCACCAAAACACAAGCGATTCCTGCGATTCTAAATATTCCCGCATCCTGAGGCCGGGGCTGCAGTTTATGTAGCGCATGTCTGACTGTTGTGTCTCTTTGTGTTATCTGCTGCATTATCAGCTCTTTGTTTTTGCCTGCAGGATGCCTGTCAGTGCTTATCTCATAGCAGCCCATTATTAGGGGAACAGGGCATGGATGGAGATCAGGCGCCACGAGAAGAAAAACGGCATCTTGCTGACAACTCACTGTTACTTCCTATAGGCGTATCTAACATGTTTTTAACATGTAAGAGTCGCTTAAAAGTTGACTGTACATAGTTATGTGTTTTTAAATATTCATATTGATGCATTATTTATTGCATTCTACCATGGCTGTAATGAGTTCAATAAAAATACAACTGAAGGTTTATAGAAAGTTGAGTAATATTTATTGTTTTGTTAAGTTTAATACTATTCATTAGGGATTTTTGAAAAACAAGTTTTCAAATGGACATTTATTTCTGCATACAATACATAAATCAGTCTAATAAAACACTGGGTGGTCTGAAAAAAGAATGAGTTGTTTATCATCTATTTTTAGCAAACTTACTGAACTGGCAGTTCCACAGTAAACGCTGAACTGATAAGCAATGTATTCAACTCACGCAACAAGTGTTTGTTTGTTTTTTTGAATGGGATATCTTATGACATGTCTCCTGAATTAGTGTACAAATGTAATAATCATAAAAAATCTATAGCTGCAAGCAGCAATGCTTTCATTTAAGGTGTATAGGCTTTTGGGTATATTTGGATAGGCTCCTTTTCTAAACAACCCTGTTATAGCTACTCAAAGGGTCAACTTTTTATTTTTTTATTTTCTTGAGAATTATTGCTCAAGAGAGTCCAGAGAATCGTGCTGCAGTGGTTTTACTGAGGTTGAGTGAAAAAACCTTGGACTAGTTCACAAAAGTACGTTTTTTACATAATAGAGAATATTTTAATGTACTATTTGATTGACAGCAGTGGTTCTTGAGGCAAGGTTGCTCAGTATGACAAGATCTATCAAATGATACAAATATTGTGTGGATGTGTGAAACCACATGATTACTGAGGCGTAAAACTCATTAGCACCACCTAGTGGCAAGTCCCTTTCCATGGATTGAACATGCCTATCGAGTTTTGTTCCAATTGGCCTCTGTTAACCTTGTCTAATAGGTGCTCAAAGTTGATTGGTCGATAACATCCGTGTTGTTCTAGGCTACGTTTACACGACAATGATGTAGTCAAAAACAGAATTGCATTTTTAAAAAGTTTCACGTTTACATGCGTTTACACACATCCGCGAAAATGGCCAAAAACGCTGTATTACGTATGCCAGGCCAGAAGTTGGCGCTGTCACCTTGTTAGTAAACAATACCTGTAGGGAAGTGATGATTATATGATTATATTATATGTACAAATCCACACTTTGCTGAAGAAGCGTTAGCAAACTCTTGAGCAGCAACAACAGTACCATGCACTCCGCCATTGTTGTGTATGTTTGTTCACACTTGCCTTTAAATTTGACACGTACTGTGCATGTCTACATACCTAACACATACTACAAAAAAAAACAAAAACGAACACATACTACGCACGCCGTTGTCGTGTAAACTAACAAAAATTTGCACTTTGAAACACCCAAACCCAACACGCCGTTGTCGTGTAAACGAACAGGCTGAAAAGTTTGTTGTGTAAACAGCCCCTGAGATACGTAAATGTCCTCATAGATACTTGTGGCACTTTGGATAAAGAGATGGCGCACCAATTTTTAAGCTGATCGGACTAACTAGTGCGTAGTTATAGTCATTTTTAATTTTTCCTGTTATAGCGCCACCAAGTGGCAAAACTCTGCATGAGTCTAGTGAGAATAGTGAGTCGAAATTTCAACTTTTTTTTATAATTATTGATGTTCGCTCTCCAGAGAATCTTTATGCACTGGTTTGGTTCAGATCGGGTGAAAAACCTAGGAGTAGTCTGCAAAAGTTTTTCCAAAATATCTTAAAATTATAAGGTGATAATCGATTCTGACGTGAGCCAAGGATTCCAAATAAGACACTCAAGTCTGGACTAATGGTTTAGGAGTTATGAGCAATATCGTATTTTTGATCGCTGTGGCGTTTAAAAGATTGTTACACCACTAGGGTGTTCCTATTCAGTTCCTAATGCATTCTGAATGGCCGTTTCCATATTGGTTGGGTGTTGCTATGCATTTTCAGTGGTTGTTACCACATTGGTAGGCAATGCTGGGTAGATTACATACAAATTGTACTCCATTATTGATTCCAAAT
This sequence comes from Cyprinus carpio, assembly GCF_018340385.1. NCBI lineage: Eukaryota > Metazoa > Chordata > Actinopteri > Cypriniformes > Cyprinidae > Cyprinus > Cyprinus carpio. Next base: position 6,058,482 of record NC_056606.1, on the reverse strand, counting down.
TAATGTAATTGGTTACTGTTGGTGGGTTTTGTGGGTGGTTGAAACAGTGTTATTAAGCAGTTGCTAAAACATTATCACAGGTTGTTACATCATTATTAGAAAATTTTGGGTGGTTAGCAAGGTGTTGTTTTGCAGTTCCTAAGGCGTTTTTAATACAGTGTTTTTGATGGTTACCAGGTTGTTCCTTTCCAGTTGTTACACTATTACTAGATATTGCTTTGCCATTCCTAATGCATTCTGATTGACTGTTTCCACTGTTATGGGCAGTTCCCATGTTATGCAGTTCCCAAGGTATTCCCAATGGTTGTTACCACTTTGGTGGGGTGTAGTTGGTGGTCGCCAAGGTGTTAAATGCGCAGTTACTAAGTTCTTTGAAAGAAGTTGTTACACCATTACTCAGGTGTTGTTGCTGGTCCTAAAGTGTTGCAGTTGTTAAGGCATTCTGAATGGTTGTTAACACATTGCTAGAGTTGCCAGGGCATTGCTATGCAGTTAGGTTTTTCTGAATGACAGTTTTCCATTGCTAAACTGTGGCTTTTAAGGTGTTCTGATCGGTTGCTAGGGTGTTATGGGTGGTTGGTAGGCCATTAAGGCTCTGAAGGTGCTCTAAATGGTTATTACAGAGAGTGTTGTGTGAGATAACCAGTGTGCCGTTATACAGTTGTCGTTCTGAATGGAGTCATTGCAATGCTAACGTGTCTCCCAGGGTGTTTTGGGTGGCTGCTAGATGGTTGCTTACTAGCCCGAAAGTGTCCCCACCCTAGTTTCGTTGATATTCTGTTCTCTAGATATGGCTTAATTCCTCCTGCAAGTCTAAGGATTGTTTTCTGCCATTGTTGATACTGTGTATAAAGGTGTGTAGTGATTCAGTTGCACAACAACATTTTTTTTAATACATTTATCTTCTCTTAACTGTCAGTAATAGGCTTAGTCAAGGCAGTTGTGTTTGGCCCTGTGAATAAACACTTCAGATCACAGACAAAAGGTCAACAATTAAAATGGTCAACCTCAATTATGCAGTAACCAAAGTCTTCTAGAAGGTTTCTATAAATAACTCAAAGACGATTTTAGTGAAAGTTCCAACTCAAAACTCAATAGCTAACTAGGATCAAAACAAACCCTATCAATGTTATCTTAAGGGCTTTGTCAATTTTCCACATGTAATTCTCTCTAAATAAATCTGAGGGTGTGTAATTGTTCACTAAACTGGTTATTGCATAATTGACTGTGAGCTTCCAAACATACAGAACAACTCACCTCTTAGCACTGGTTGATAAACACACCCCGTCTTGAGTGGCTGCTGTAAGAAAATAGCTGTTTTACATAAAATCACAGACTGTCTGTCAGTATGCTAGATAGAGGAGTCCAGGATTATCAGTTGTTACAGTATTGCACAGGCAGCGGCGTCTGCTCTGAGTCTCTGGGTAGGTGCCAGGGCACATAGAGGTGCTGGTGAAGCTGAAGTGTCTGAGTACGGCTCTACAGGCAGTACTGCCGCCTGCTCAACAGCTTCCTCTCCCCATGAATGCTTCTCTTTGTTGGACTCGTCCCATCATCCAATCAGCACACTCTTAAGATTAAGGGACATGATCCAGAAAACCCCAGCTGCTCTCTGGCTAAGAAACCTACTGTCAAACTCAAAATGGAAGAGGAGTTCAGGATCTGTCTGTCTGCTTATCTATCTGGTCGGAAGTCATGGCCTAATGGTTGGAGAGTCCACTAATAAACCAAACCCCCAACTTCTCAACCTTGTCCCGGTAGGGATTGTAGGTGGGGGGAGTGAATGTACAGCTCTCTCTCACACCTTCAATACCACGACTGAGGTGCCCTTGAGCAAGGCACTGAACCCCCAACTGCTCCCCGGGCGCCGCAGCAAAAAATGGCTGCTCACTGCTCCGGGTGTGTGTTCACTGCTGTGTGTGTGCACTTAGGATGGGATAAATGCAGAGCACTAATTTCGAGTATGGGTCACCACTTTCACTTATCTGCCTGTCTGTCTGCCTATCTGTCTATTTGTCCATCTAATCTGTCTTACTGTCTGTATGTCAAACAGAAAGAAAGAAAGATCTGTCTATTTGTCTGCAGTTCAGAAATATTGTTGTCTTCAATTGTGTGTCACAAGGATTACTGTGACCAAAGAATCACTTGTGTTCAGTGACAGAAATGTGTGCCAAAGCATAAACCCCCATCATCAACTGCTGTTGAGTCGGTGGGTTAAATTACCTTTCAGAAGGCCGGATCGGTTTTCACAGCCCCTGAGTGCTCTGAAGCCCTCGTGCAGGGTAGGTCTCATTTCAAACCAATTTCTCTTCGCCCACACACCCTTGAAATACACAGTGCAGCTAATTAACAGCAGCATATCAGTGGCATGCTAGTACAACATCACCACCGGCAGAAACACTCCACATTCAAGGGGTTCTTGTGAGTTACAGGGATAAGCATTAATTTTTAGCGTCGATGTGTTAAAAAGCAATTCTGAGATGTTTCACTCTCCATTGACAAGAGATAAAATGCAAATGCAAATGCATATTAAACTTCGTCTACTCTAAGGTTCCAAAGAAATACATCTGTTGCAATGCACAGACTTTCACTCCTATCATGTGCAGATGTGACTATGCATGTGTGCTTTCCACCAACGCGAGAATATGCAGCTAACTACATTGAAGTACTTGTGTAATGTGAATGAATGGGGTTTTGGGTCTTGGCCACTGCTGTTACGAATCCGGAGGGGATGACTTTCACATGATGTCTTAGAGCTTATGGAGGTCATGGGATGTATGGCACTAGTAGTTTTCCCCTGCCTATTACCAGAATAAAAATGTAAGGAATCTAGGGCTACGCGCTCACATGTCACCTTAGTTTCACTGCTATGAGGATTAACCCTGTTTTGCAAAGTTACGCAACACCCATGTTTGGAATAGCATGCTACCACACTATGCACCATTTCTGCAGCAAGTATACTTAACAAAGTATGCAAATGTTTGTTATGGTTGGAACACACAGATGGCCTCCTGCATTTGGCATGGTGAACAGAATGCATTTCCAGTATGAGGGATGAACTGAAAGTAATATCAGCAGCAATTTTTTACTTCCTCCTTTTTAGATGGGAATCCCAATACTTAAGATTTTTTTTAAAAACAAATGTGAATTAAAAATACAAAATAACTAGTTAAGCCACATGGAACATACTAACGTAGCACACTATTGCTTATTGTTGCATGCATAATTATATATAAAAAAAGGAAAAAACATGCATACAGTGAAGTATTCAGGAAGTATGCCATGCTTGTATGGCAGTTTGAATAAAGCCACTAGCTTGACAAACAAATGTAATATGACCTTTAAATATTTGCCAAAACTCATGTCTTTTTGGGTCAAACTGTTTTTATTTTCACAGTTACTTAATAGGCCTTACTGGAGATTTATTTATTTTTAAAATGAGTTTTTAATTTAGTTTAATAATTTTTTCATTTCATTTTTAATATATATTTATTTACAGTTGCCAAAAGGTACTATGACTACTTTTTATTAAATTATAAAAATGTATATAATTTTATCATATTACTTATTTATTAATAATTACTTATTACTTATTTACTTACTTATTATCATATTACTTACGTATTTGTTAAACCTCTTATTTAATTGCATTGTTAAAAAAGTCTTTTAATTTATGTAAAATAAAAATTTCAATTATAATTACTAATTAAGTATATATATATATATATACAAAATATTAGAAAATATAATATCAATGTATCAATATACAAAAAATATAAAAAAATCATATATTAGAATATATATCAAATGATTAATCACGATAATCAATAAAATAAAAGTTTGTTTACATAACAGCCTATATGTGTGTGTACTGTGTATATTTATAATGTGTATATATACACACACATGCATGTATATATATATATATATATTAAATATATATATATATATATATATAAGAATATAAATATATAAATGTATATAAATATTTTCTAAATATATAATTTATGTGTGTGTATTTATATATACATAATAAAATTACACAGTATACATTATTATGTAAACAAAACTTTTATTTTGGATGTGAAATCATTTGACAGCCCTAAATATAATCTTTTAATATTCCTTTTTCTGCTAAAATGTGTTTTTTTTTTTTTTTTTTTAAATTTTAATTTATGGGTAATTACTTTTTTCTGCTAAAATGTTTATTTTTTTTTTAAAGTACTTTTTTATTTTGCTGATTTTGTGACTAATTATGTTCAAGTTGTCTGCTTGGACAAGTCAGTGTTTGTAAACTAACTATTAGTGTCCGAATTCCTCACTGCATTGTTCTCATTTTTTCTCGTAAGTGTGATATTCTGTCTGCACACTGCTGTTAGTACGCTAGTGTCTCTGAATGCCTGTTTGGATCTCAGTGTGGATAAGAGCAGGTGAAGCTTCAGACAAAGGCAGAGGTAATGTAATGTGGGTGTGGCGTCCATCTTTCACACACACACACACACACACACACACACACACACACACACACACACACACACACACACACACACACACACACAGAGGTATCTTTGTCTCATCTCGCGACTGTCTTCACCGGGGAGTGAGAAATCTGAGCTGGCATGTGTGTGCGTGTTGGACACTGGCAGTCCCACTGAGCCATCTGCTGTAGCAATGTGTCACTGTAATTAGGGCTGGATGGCTTGTGTCAGATAAGACTGCTCCTTTCCAGCTCCGTCTCCTGCAGCTGCACACTCTATCAACTGAACAACGCATGACTGGCGGCCATACACACACTTCTGATCAGCCAGATAAAGGATCTCATTGCAGGCAGAATCATCATTTCCTGAAGGAATGGCTCACCCACAAATGACCTATTTTGTCATGATTTACTCGCCCTCTTACGTAAAAGGAGTGATTCTGAAAAATGTCTTAGCTGCTCTTTTCCACACAATGAAAGTTGATGGCGATTCCAAGCTTTAATATCACAAAAGAGCCATAATATCATGAGTAACAGAATGACTTATGATTTTGATACACTGCCATGAGGGTCCGCAGGGATCCTTTCTGTTATATTGTTTTGTTGTTGTTTTTCATGTGTTGGTTGGTTCACATGAATTTAACTCGGTGGACAGAAGTTTTATACATATTCATTAAATAAACATTAAATTTTGTTAAAACATTTTTAAATACACTACCAATTAAAAAGTCTTTAATAATTTTTTTATAAATTTCTTAAAAAATCTAAAATAATAATCTTATTGATGAAATTTTTTAGTATATTATAGTTATAGTTTATTTAGATTTTATAAATAACATTTTTTCTAACAAATAATAACCTTTTATTAATAATAACATACAAAACATCTTAAAAGGTTTTCTTTCAATAATTTCATCCCTTTAATGAGACCTTTTTTGTCATTGTGATATCAGGATAATTAACTGACCTTTTTTGTGTCATGCTCACAAAAAAAAAAAAAAAAAAAAAAAAAAAAAAATCAAAATGAATCCTAATTCATTTATTATAATCATGCTGATCTGTATTCAAGTCGGTGTATTTATAAATTGCATTTTTAACCTTTTTTTAATATTATTAACTAAATAATTAAACTCAGGACTGTTCTGTCTTGAAATAGTGCTCTAGTAACATGAACAGATTTTATGATGATGTGCCTTCAAAGTCTCATACCTGAACTTAATGACCTTGATGCTTTAAAGCACTCATGTGAGTCTTTCACACGCTCCCGGCTGCAGCCTGCGGCGACACACATTAGGATGCATCAGTACTCTATAGATCCAAAGCACTCATTCATCTGCGTTTACAGGAAACACGATTCAACATCAGGGATGAAGGTCTGGCATGAGGGATCGGACATGCTATATTCCCGTAGTCAACATAAATAACGTTTGCTACTTTACAAACAGGTCTGTTAACAGTAAACATGCTGAGCTTGCATGACTGAGCTGGAGGAGGCAATTCAGAGAACCGAATCTTATATGAAAATCTCAAAGGAAATGAAAATGTGAGCTTTTATTGAAGCTCATTGGTGTTTCTTCATCTTTTGGCAGTGTCTGATGTGGAAAATTACCATATCTACAGTGTCAGACATAATTTACACATTGACATGAAGCTTCTTTACATGAGAAAATCATATTTTACTCTTGCACACTTGAGATGTTCAGTGGATTTATTGAGGATAATCTTGCAATGCACTTAGTGTCCCAAAGCATTTAACTGTATTTGCAGATAGCGTAAGCAGATACACCAAACTGTTTTGTGCAAAATGCAAAGTTGTATTTTTAATTTTAATCATTTTATAAAAGTAATTTCATTCCTCTTCCCTAATTGGCTGGAATTAGCTTTGTGTGTGTTCTGCTGCCATCTAGTGGTCTAATGAACCGCCTCCTCATAACCTTACACGAGTGGATAAAGACTTCTGTAGTATGATAGAATTGATTCAACTACTTTAATCATATTATAGAATTGCATTTAAGCATATACGATATTTAAGTTGTATCCTACTGTAAATAAAGTTTGACATTTGTGAAAATGTCTTTACTTTTTGCAGTTCAATCAAATGACGAGCCAAACAGTTCATTAGCCACAGAATGACAGACTGGGTACTTCTGTTTAACATTTATTTCTTTGCTCTTTTGAAAACTAGCACTGTATCCACAATCAACTCAGCCCCATCATGTGTGTTTGTTTAATCATTGACTTACATTCTCTGCTTTATAATGGCCTCTAATACAACATTAGCCTACTTCCTGATCGCAAAAGCTAAGGAAGTAAACAAGTCCTGAAAGGTTACATCAGGGTATATTAACGCACTGCTTTCTTTCTTACCAGTTTGCTTTCTAAGATGCTAAAGCACTGTAAATGCCTTAAAGGGACAGTTCAGCAAAAAATAAAAATTCTGTCATAACCCTCATGTCCTGTCAAAGCTGTGTGGCTTACTTTCTTCTGTGGAACACAAAAGAAAAGGTTTGGAAAAATGAAAGGCTGAAGCTGGAATTTCTGAGTGAACTTTTCTTTTTGTACTTACGTTCCTGTCCCGAGTTAAAGGGATAGTTAACCCAAAAATTTTAATTTGCTGTTGATTTACTCACCCCCAGGCCAAGATAGGGGACATTTTTCCATCAGTAGAACAGTAATAAAAAGTCTGCCAAGTTTGATTCTTTTCTGTGAACTGGTTCGTTCAGGTATTTAGTTTCAATGAACTGGTTCAAATAACCGATTTATTTACGTAACCACACAATGATGAAACATATACGGAAATTAAAGCACCCAATAATGATGTGAAACATTGATGATTTACATGTCACTTCACATAAATTGAGCAACTTGTAAGTCTGTGCTAACTCAATTCAGTCCGATTTGGTCAAAAGAATGACTCATTTGTGACATCACTCTGGACCTTCTGTCTGAGGCTCTGGATTACAGGCAATAATGTTGTATATCCACCTTATGGACCCCTTTCATAAGACTGTGATGATGTGTTTAACGGTCATCAGCATCGTAAATCCTCGAGAAAGTTTTTCTTTTTTGTATTTTTTTTTTTAAATGTATGTACATTTATAACACTATTAGGCCTATTTGTATTGTATCACCTTTGCATCAAATTACAAAAACAAACAAACAAAAAACAAAACAGTTAACGCTAATGATAGGGTGTTTCTAAACTGCATTTCGTTGCCTTGTACCTTACATGTGCAATGACAATAAGGTTGAATCAAATCTAATCTAATGCAGCGTCTATGGGAGGGACAGTAAAGCAACGCTCTAAGTGACTCAAACTGTAATTCATCGACTGGCCGCTTGAGGCTGGCTGCAATCCCATGGACTCCCCATGTTAAAATGTCCAACTTTACAGCAGAAAAAAAGTTTACAGCCTGGTTCAAAAAAAGATTTTGGTCTATATACAGGTATGTGATCAGCTAGAGACAAAAAACAAGGAAAATCTGACCACGCCCAAGCCACGCCCCAGCACGCATTATTAAAATATATATATTTTAGCACATTAAAAGATATATCTTACATTGTAAAAACACAAGGCTGAATTTATTTGATCAAAATAAAATAAAAAATTATGTTTCTTTTCGCAGTTTATTTAGTTAATAGCTTAAGGCCATTTTATAGCCCTGTATATAGCTAATTTTGCCCTTCGTGACAACTGTGAGGGGGTGAAATTTTTTATAACTCATCCATTTAAATTATATTAAACCTTAAAGTTCTGCATAATTAAGGGTGTGGCCACTTGAGTGACAGGTGGATTGCCGCTGCTGTCACCATGGTCGCACTAGGTGGGCGTGGCTTCAGCAACCAGCTCCCGCCTTTTTGCCCATTTTCGATTATCTGAGAGTGACGCGCTGTCAAGATGGCAACGGCACAGTCCACCCACTTTGAGCTTCAAAAACGCTCTTCAGAAATCTACAGGTGACATCACGGAGACTACGTCCATGTGTTTATACAGTCTATGGATAAGACACACCAATTTGTGAACTATTCCTTTAATCTGAGCAGGTTTAGACCAAGCAGCAGATAGCAGAGTGAGAGTTAGTAATAAGCAGAAGAGGTTAGAGGAGGAGGAAAGTTACAACCATTCAGTGCTCCTACAAACACAAACCATTCTCTCTTCAGATACAGGCATTGAAGAAGCACAACTGTGTTTGCTGAGCACTGAACATGGAAGGAAATCTGCTGAATTAAGGACAAATCCGGAAGGAAAGACATGAAGACGCAGAGGACATAGGAAAGTACAGATGTCATGACATTTATTCAAGGCATGCTACAATTAAAGTTGATTAGGAAAAACGTCAGCAGGGTAGGTAATAAGAATAATAACTCTAATAATGAGTATGCATAATAATAAGCCATTCAAAACAGAAAAAAAATCTTTCTACAAAAAAAATACAAAGAAAATCTCCACTCAATCATGCACTGCAAAAATTAGAAAATATGTTTCTTTAATAGTTTATCTTCTATTTGCATTTATTACATCAAACTCATAAACTGGATACGCTCATGTCTCTCCCCAATTCCCACAAGTCACATAAACGGCTTTACAAATGAAAGCTGGTACTGGTATGATATCAAAATACAGAAGACAAACTGTGTTTTCATGTTAACTTCCATAAATATAAAAACCAGTTCATATTGGTGTGTGTGTGTGTATCTTGTTCCCCGAAACCATTTTTTGGCCAGGTTAAAAAATAAAATAAAATAAAACAGTAAGGGAACACATATGTACAGCATTTGTTTCATTTTGGTAGTGAAACATTCATAAAAATTATAAATTAGGTATTTCGTTGCGTGTCAGAGCATCCTGAGATCAACTCAGGCACTTCTGTATGTGCGCTGTGCTTGAGCGACACCTCAGTTTGATAATTTAGTCTAGCCCCTCCCTTTAATGCAAATTAGACAGTTCAATTAGCATAATTAAAGCCCATAAATTTAGTAATGAGAAGAAAATAGAAAGCATTATGGCTGAAATTTAAAGTTTAGATCGTAAGGGTCAATTGCATCATAATAAAGCAATAAAATATTTCAGTCTGAACAGTGCTGCATCAGTTCCAATTCAATCAAATCCTTTGGTTTCACTGGTTAGTTTGTCGTTATGGTCTCGTATGTTTTAGAGTAAAGCTTTTTAATGGAATCAATGACGATATCAGCAAAAAGTGTAACCGCTTATCCGTTTTACAGATCGTGGCGTCTATCCGGAGCAGTTTATGAAATACCGAAAGCGAAAGGCGGTTTGAATGAATCCATAAGGGCCCGGTAACACATTCAGAATCGCAAATGAGTCTCGTTTGACGGGGGAAAGGATATGGCTTGACCTTTCTGAGGGAAACGAACAGAACAGACTCGTAACATGATCGAGAGTGGAAAATACAAGAAGTTTGTTGGTTTCTGATATACAGCCAGGAAATAAGTTACAAATAAGCTAGATGAAAGGCACATAAACTTTGGTCCTGCATTATTTGTGACTTTTTCAGTAAAAAACCTGGAAAAAACCATACACGTGTGAAACTGTTCGAGTGAGCGCGGATATCGACAAGAAAATGTCTTACAACACAGCGGAACGTTGTTGCCTGAGTCAAGACGTGGTTGGAAAATTTTTACGCGTCGTGAAACAAAAACAAATTACTTCTTGTGACTTCTGTGACATGTTTATGGAGTCTGGCTTTTCTCCTGTTGATAAATAAAAAGCATTGGAGCCGCTTGCGCAGCATATTTCGCCATCCGAGCACTTCTGATGGACTTGACCTCTAGCGATCGCTCTCATTCCCGTTCGCACACATCGGTGGACGTTACAGACCCAGATCTGCTGTTGTGAAGAGGCAGAGTGACAGACAACAATCTTGAACCAGTTTTCACACTCTTAATAAAGAAAATCAACAAACCCAAAAAAAAAGAACAAAAAGTATCACAACAGAGCAAGAACAAAACAGGCCAAAACCCCTAAAATGAATCAATTATAAGATACAGTAAATAAGATACAACTCCAAAACACACAGGCGGAGGTCTCAGACTTCAGCATCACTCCACAGCAAAATGATGAAGGCAGACCTGAACACTTAGAGCGAATGCTGTGGGCTTCTGGGTCTCTGTGCGCTCATTCTGAGGCAAATTTAGACTGATCGTATGTATTAGGAGTTTCGTAATCATATTAGAAAGACAGAACAGAGATGATATCAAGCAGATCACACTGTATGATATAGTCCACACTGGCAGATATTGATTTCTGAGTGGTCCTTCCTGTGGAAAAACTCACTGGCATCGCATTATGGTTTGTGGGAGGTTGCCAGAATGTTACTATATGGTTGCTGAGATGTTCGGAGTGATTTTGTTGTGTTGCTATGTGGTTGCTAGGGTGCTCCGGTAGTTGCTAGGTGGTTACTTACTGGCCCAAAATAAAAAGAGCCCCCCTCCAAGTCTCAAGATTAGTGGTCGACCCATATAGATTTTTTTGATGGCCGATATAAAGCCGATATATCACCGCACTATTTCATTTAAAGACAGTAAAAACACATGCATAACAATTGCTAAAATTAAATTTATATTTATTTTACATAATATTTACTGAATTTGAAAATGTGAAAATTAATAAATATGAAAAAATTAACTTAATAAAAAAATAAATCTGTAAAATAAATACTTTTAATTAGATGGTAATTTTTTTATGCAGTCAACAAATGCACATTTCATGGGATCTAACAGCTGAATTCAATCAAATTTGCAAGGTTAGTAAAATTTACTGCATAGTGCATACTCAAAGACTTTAGTTTAAATTAAATGTGTATTTGCTGACACTTGATGAGGAAGTATTATAGTGTTTCGCTTTTCTGTTACCAATAATAGAAAAGCAAACGCTATAATACTGTTTAGTGTGGTACTGTGTCATAATTTATTATTCAGAACTGTTGAACAGAGATGGTAAACTAATGAAGATGGAGAACGGGAGCTGTGTGCGTTAAAGCACTGACGTCTCAGTGCTGTCAGAATAAATGTCCCGCACTCCATCAAAATAAAAGTCTTCTGAAATATCGGGTAAACAGAAATAAAAAAGCCAAATATCGGCCGATATATCGGCTGACCACTACTCTAGGAATAACTTGGGTGGCTGCTTTAATGTAAATCACTGCGATTTTTTTTTTTTGGCCATTTTAGCATTCTTCTGGCAAAAAAGCGTGATCACTTAGAAAAGAACAAAAACTTCACAGATGTGCTCATAACAGCTCAAATTCATACTATTTAATCAGAACAATAAGCAAGCTTACAGCAACCTCTGTCTTCGAGTGCGAAATTTTTATATCAGAGATCGAGGAACTTTTTTTGGCCTAGAAAGGCTTTATGTAACAATGGTACGCGGGTCTAGCATACATATGTACACACACACACACACACACACACACACATCAGCGAGGGAGAATAGAGACCCACAGCATGCTCTGAACATCGCTGAGCTCACCGTTCATTTTTTCTAATGAGAGCATTCACAGCACCATACATCATAACTTACATCTCATATCATATTAAGACAACATGGTACTGAGTCCCCACAAAATGCACATCTATAAGAGCTACACAACAAAAAAAATAAAAAATAAAAATCAAGATCAAAATAAGTCAACCCTCTCACCAATCCCACAAAATAGTACATAAGATATTTAAGGTAAAATTTCTAAAACCTATTTGATTATGAACACATAATAAGGCACGTAATAAGAAATTAGGTAAATACACAGTAAATATGATTTTTTTTTTTTTTTTTTTACTTTTCACCATGATTTCTTGAATGATTATAGTGGTACAAAAACCCGATGAGGTTTCAAATTTGATTTTTTTCTCTTCCATAAAAAAGAACAAATTACCAAAAATAAGTAACTTCTTTTTTCTCAAAAAATCTTGACAATCCTTAAGATATATAGACCTGAATAGTTTTGCTTTGAGACTGTAAACTTCAACAAAATTCAATTTCTTTTGAGAAGTGAAAGCGAAGTTTTGAATCGCTTCAGGTGACATCAGTCAAAGACAAAAAAAAAAGTCACTGTCCCTTGCCTTGCATGAACAGGACGATTCTTGATTTATTTCATAACTGTGACTCAAACGGACATTAAAAGAGGATATAGTGCACAGGCACAGAAGCTGCTCCCTTTAGATGCTACTCAACAGGTCTACGGTGACCTTCCTTGGAATGTTAAGGCCAGATTTTCACTAAATGAGACAGCACCTTGCTCGTATGCACAAGGGAGTCATCATATATCATCATATATAAGAGACTCCTGATAAAACCGGTAATAATGCACTAGTACTAACTAAACACATACATATAGAATCAGCTTCTGTATGTGCACACCATTGCCATGTTCCAAAACCTAGTGAGCTGTCTACTTAGACAACATTTTAAGGCATCACAGGCATTCTCCCAGCACAAAGGCTGTTCCAGCCTTCTATGATATCTAATTTTGGCCAAAATCTAAGGCAGCACTGCATGTATCCTTTGTGGATAAGGTATTCCCAGAATGCACTGGGAAGCTAATTCAAGATAGTGGGGGAATCAAGGTAAAAAAAAAAAATTGTTTGATTAAAACTGAATTATTTTGACTGCAGTGTTGATGTTTTGTATGAGGCCGAATACCCTCAAATTTACCAAATCAACTGATTCAAGAGTATGACATTAGCATGTAGCAAAGCTAATGTTGCAATGTCTGTGTATAAACATAAAGCACAAGTAAATATTGAGCATTTTCTATGTATTTTTACATTTACATAGTGTGCAATGTTTGGCGCAGTGCATTGCAACATCTCTAGACTGTCTATAGTAAATAAACCCAACGTTCAGAATTTGTCCTGTTGTCGGAAGTAGCGCAAAAGCACAGATTACATCAGAAATAGTGCCGCCTCTAACGTAGACAGTAATGGGTTCTTTTCTTTTGTACTGCATTATCAGCTTCGCAACATGCTAACATCTAACTGAACTAAAATCAATTGAGTCCACCAATGCCAGGCTTCAAATGCTGCTCAAAACTCATAATGTATCAATTTTTTGAATGGAATCTATGGAGGCAATGCTAGTTTTGGTGTGAGCTATATTTGTATCTTGCTGCCAAAAAATTAACAGGATTTTGATGGTCTCCATCAATGATTATTGACTGTTGCAAGTATTTCCGTGATGACAAGGTCTTTGTGTGATTGGCTTACAAGATTCGTCTAAGCTGACCTTATTTTTCACCAATGATACAGACTCAGAGTTTACCATCTACACCTCTTGAAGAAAACCTCTGGTCTGGACTCTACTGGAGGCGAGTTTCCTGTGCAGATCAGTCAGTTCAGATTAGTCACTTATGGGCTTTCATGGCAATTAGGATGCTGCATTAGAAGACAGCTGTCTATGCAGCAACTCGCTAGGTTTTGGAAACTAGGTGGCGTCTCCATATCATTCTTTCCTTAAATATTTGGTTTGGTCACATGCAGAGGCATTTAGTGTGGGACTGCAAGGCAAAAGAGAGTGCCGCCCTCTTTTTTTGCTGTGACTCAATGGGCTTCACTACAGTTTCTACAGAGCCCATGGCTGCAAACTCTCACACCTGTGGCCAGAGCCGAGGAGTGAAAGAACGAAGTAAAGAGCACAGAACCTTCTGCCCCTGTGTGGATAGATGGAAAACAAGAAGAATGAAAGGAAAAGATTCAACTAAGAGCAAGAGGGGGAACAGAATGGAGGAAATCATCAATTTCCCATCAAGATCACGGGCTATACCATTCACATTGAGAATTTCACTTAGGAGGCGGAGCCTACTATCAGGCTGGGCGTTGCTGATTGGAGCGTTCCAGTAAGGTTGACAGCTGGCCGTAAGTTTTCCGGAATGATCGTGCATTTTTGAAAATGTTCGCCTCGGTTCAGATGAACCCCATCGACTGGACAATGACATCGGGCCATTGCACACAGATGTTCTCTGACAGCATTGCAGGTGCAGAGAGCCCACAAGAGGCTGGTCTGTCCGATATAAAATTTTCATAATACAAGAAAAAAACAAATCACGCCATTCACTATCTATTCACAGATGCCTACCATCTGGCTATACATCTTTGCACAGTAAACAGATATGAGGATGCCAAACATTCCCCACGGTGCCTGTCTTCAATTCAAAGCAATCAAAGTGCCGAGAAACAAAAGGTCTGTAAGCCGAAACAGCTGCGAATTTTAAATGCACTCATTCTTGAATCCATAGCACTCTTGTTTTAATGCTACTCTGAAGAAAAAGGACAAGCCCATTGGTCGAGGCCGTCGCTACAGATTTTTTTATTTCCAGCAGCACCTTGATGATGATGTCAGCGACATTCAAACAGTGACCGTGCGTTCAACACATGCCACGGGAAATGGGGCGCTCCGTTGAAACAGCCAATGAGAATGAAGGTGTTGTTTTTTGGGGGAGGCACAGAGGAGACTCCGCCCTCACTTAGGTCTGGGGTATCAAGGCCATTGGGCTACAGGAGCGTCAGTCTCCAATGTAATCGGCAAGTGTGCGGTGAAGAAACTTCCTCAGCATTGACTTCTTTGAGAATGTTCACCTCATGTTAGTTTGCGTTTCACACCAACAAATCCTCGCCAGTCGACTAAAGAGGGAGTCCTACTTCCCAGAAACGTCATATTGTCATGGATATCCCATGTGTCTCCAGCCCTGGTTTCGTGAGAGTAAAATAAACTCACTCTCAAGACTGTCTAAAGGTTCTGCAGTAGTCTCTTATTTACTTTTTTCTTTCTTTTTTCTATTTGGAAATCTCTAAAACTACCCCATGAATATCTGTAATGGTTTTTTTTTTTTGAGTTTGTCAGTCAGTCTTATTCTCTGAATGATACAGTCAGACTGCTGAAGGTTGAAGGGCTGGTATGGGGAGGATGGGGACAGGGTGTGTTTGTAGTGAAGGGGGTGCTAGATGGTGGATTTGGAGAAGGACACTCGCAGATGGTGGTTTTCTCCCAGGTCATGGTTGTGGAGGTCGATAAGAGCCTGGATGGCTTCTTCCACCGAACCCAGCTGGATCAGCGCCATCTTGCGGTCCTTCCTATTAATCATATATGGATAATGAAAATCAGACACTGGGTGATCCTGAAACTTAGGACCAGTTGGTCCAATGAGATAAGGTCCAAAATAAAGAACATTTTAAAACCTTTTGAACACATTTGTGTTGGTTTCGAATGGTTTTGAAAAGCATTTCCAACAAAATAGTTTCAATGACTAATCTAAAATTGTCATGTGGGGTAACCATCAACTAAAAAGGTATATTACAAAAAAACAAAACTTAAAGGGATAGTTCACCCAAAAATGAAAATTCTGTCATCATTTACTCAAGTAAAGAAAGTTGGTAACCAAACAGTTGCTGGTAGCCATTGACTTCCATAGTATTTTTTCCATACTATAGAAACCAATGGCTACGGTCAAATGTTTGGTTACCAACATTCTTCAAAATATCTTCTTTTGTGTTCAACAGAAGAAAGAAACTCATAAAAGTTTGGAACAAGTGGAAGGTGAGTAAATGATGACAGAGTTCTCATTTTTGGGTGAAATATACCTTTAAAAAATGTAAAAAAAACAAGTGTCCATTTCTGCTCCTCGAGGGCCACCTAACTACACGTTTTCCTAGCAAACTCACTTAAAATCACTGTTCACTTTTTAGAAGATCATTAAGACAATGTTTTTAACATTCCATTTATGTGTTTTCACAAAACAACTCATCCTTATCGGCCATGTTGCCATGAAGAAAGCGAGCAAACTCTTCCCCATGTGAACAAATACTTATTAAAATAAATGAAGGCTGAGAACAAAAACAAATGTGAAGAGAACTCACTGGAAAAACTTGAAGGCCTTGACTGTGTATCCAGAACTGGCAAACAGGTCTTTCAGAAAATCATCCGTAGTGGAGGGACTGGGGGAGGAAAGAAACAAACAAAGGACAAAAAATAGCACCTTATCTGATGCCAACAATAATGCAAAACTTCCAGTGGAGTAAAAACAACTGCTAATATGATAATATGTGACCCTGGACCACAAAACCAGTTTTAAGTGTCAATTTGTCAAAATTGAGATTTATAAATCATCTGAAAGCTGAATAAATAAGCTTTCCATTCATGTGTGGTTTGCTAGGAATGGACAATATTTGTCCAAGATACAACTATTTGAAAATCTGGAATCTGAGTCAAAAAAAAAATCAAAATATTGAGAAAATCACCTTTAAAGTTGTCCAAATAAATTTCTAAACAATAAATATCACTAAAAAAAAAAAAAATTATCATAAATTAATATCAGGAAATTTACAAAATATCTTCATGGAACATGATCTTTACTTAATATCCTAATGATTTTTGGCATAAAAGAAAGATCAATCATTTTGGAAATTCAGGAAATTCAAACAACAAATGTTGCTCCAGCAAAACTGGGTTGTTTTTTGTAGAAGTTGTTTGTAACCTGCTGTATGAGCGTGTGGGTGTGTGCCAGTCACTCACGGGATATTTGAGAGGTGCAGGGTGGCGGAGGGAGGGAAGATGTTCTGGAAGTTCTTGGAGCCGGGCTTTTTGAAGCGGTGCAGCGGGCTCCCACTGAAGTCTTTGGTCAGGCCCTGGTCCTCCTGACCCTCCCTGGGGAGCTGCACCGTCTGGTGCTTCGAGATGGTCACACGGATCACCTTACCATGCAGACGCTGACCGTTCAAATGGCTCATGGCTCACAAACAAACCCAGAGATAATGTGTTACAGATAAGCTTTAACCCTGAGACGCATCATATTACACTTACACTGAACAAACCTTCTTCTTACATTTGAACAACAAAAACTCATGCATAAGAGTTTTTTCCCAGCATTTTTACACACACACAAAGTTCTGAAAGATCCTTTTGCTAAATGATTCTTACATAAATTACTGTATAAAATGCAAAAACTGTATAAAATATCAAAACCATTCCAACATAAAACCTGTGTAAATCATACATGAAGCCATTCTAAAGCAAATTTCTGTGTGAATAATTCACAAAACCTTTATGTAAATTTGGGTAAATATTTGAAAATTGATTCATACATAAATGTACTGTATAAAACATGAATAAAATCATTCTTAGGTTCATTCATACATGAACTGTACATTGTTTGTAAAAAACATTCTTATGTAAATTAATGTTTAAACCAATAGCAAAACCATTTTTACATAAATTTCGGTGAAAATTGTGCATAAAACCATTATTATATAAAGTTCAGTTAATAGTTTCACAAAACATTTTAAAGTAAATTTGTGTAAATCATTTGCAAATTGATTCAAACACAAATTACTGTATAAAACTGATAAAACAAAAAAGGTAATTTGTAAATCAATAGCAAAACTATTTTTACATAAATTTCTGTGTACTGTACATTGTTTGCAAAACCATTATTATGTTAATTTACATGTAAATGCATTTAAATACGGTTATCACAACAAAACCTTTGCAGTGTGTACAGGTCCTTTCATTTCTCCTCGCACCATTCCATAATCTATTACTAAACTGCATTAGAATATTTGATGAAAATGATTTGTAGCTTTAATACAGACACAGAACATGCCGATAAAGACACCTGATCAAAGGATGAAGCGAATGTATCAAGATGAAAAGGATTTCAGTGTAATGCCTGACGTACCGAGCTGGGCTTGCGTGGCGTCTGCCATCTGTATTAAAGCATTCTCTTTCTTGTTGAACAGAATCTTGACTCGGTGAACATCTCCATACACTCCTGCCGGGATAAAAGAGAAATTTAGATTTTTTGTGCTCAAACACACAGTGAACACAATTTACAGCAAATAATACACTATGTGCAGATCTCAGTGCTTCATTATTGAAGGAAGATGGCGACAGTGGCTCCTCACATGCTCAGACGAGCAAACATTTTAAAGGATATCACTCACACGAAGGTCTGTCTCTGATGTTGACACTTATTAAATTGTAGGGATAATAACAATGGCACACACTGAGCGTGTGTATGGGAGAATTTGAACATTCATATGACGGGGTCATAATCTGTAAATAATCTCGCGACTGTGTTCATAAGGAAATGGTCTCATTGCTCAGCTTCTAACCTCTACTGCCTTCATAAAAACAGCCGTCTGAGGAGTAATAAATTCACCTTACCGAATAAAATGAAGAGCCCGTGTGGAGATATGCTCTGCAAGAGATGGGACATTATCAGAGATCACTCAGTGCTAAAATGTAAAAAGCGCTGGAAAAAGATGAAATGAATATGTGTAAAATGTATGAAGAAACATTAATAGATGTGGTGATTGACACTGATCACTTCAATGTGAATGCAGAATTAAATGAAGAAAGTTCCTTGTGACATCAGCTCCTGAGACTTAATAAAGACGCATGAAAATAGGTTTGGATTAGTTCATAGGATGAGAAAAAAGACTGGAGGGAATCACTGTAACGGTCAGTGAGTGTTTACACTCCTAACACATACTCTTTTAACAACAAAAAAAAAATTAATAGCACAAAAAAATACAAAACACCAAAAAACACACATAAACATTTAAAAAAAAAAAAAACATTTCAATTAAAAAATACATACAAATAAAAAAAAAACAAAAAACAAAAAAATGTGAAGCAGCACAACCGTTTTCAACATTAATATTAATAAATGTTTCTTGAGCAGCTAATCAGCAAACAATATTAGAAGAAGTATTTGTGGAATATTAATAAATGTTTCTGAAATTCAGCAAATCATCACAACAATATAGAATAAATGGCATTTTATCATGTGACACTGAAAACTGATGCTGAAAACACATCTTATAACACAAAAAAAAATCACATTACAATTTATTCACATAGAAAACATGCAGTTCTTGGCAAGTGATAATATTTCTATATTATATTATATTATATTATATTATATTATCAAAAAAAAATTATCTAGACATGTAAAATATTATATTATATTATATTATATTATATTATATTATCTGGATGACAGTATCTAGATCTGTATTCTAATTATCAGTATCAGCCATAAAAAAACAATATTGGTGTCTACATGTAAAATAATAATAATAATCATCATCATCATCATAATAATGTTAATAATAATATTTATTATTTTTATTATTTAGGCAAGTTATAATACTATTAATTAGGAATTAGGGTTATTATTACAATGAACTAAAACCTTAAAAACATTCTTGTAACTAGAAATAAAATAAACAAACAGAAAAAATAAATATATTTCAGAATATATATTTTCCTTTAGATTAACTTGATACTAATATAACTAAAAAATTTTAAATGAATACAAACAACACAGACATAAATAACAGAAATGACAAACACAACAAAATTACTAAAACATTAAAATGAAAAATAGAATATAGACAGACAGACTGATTCAGAACTTAAATGCTTTTCGAAGGGCACTTACAGTATAACTGTAAACTCTTTCCTACAGCTGTAATCAATTGTATGCCATATAAATGACAGGTTTGTGGTGAAAGGGCTCACAGAGAAAGGTTAGTCGCTCGTGTTGACATCAGTTATGTCGTGGGACGGTGGTGTTGGGGGGGGCTCACCTCGGGGTTGAGGTTGGAGACGAGGAGCACAGAGTGGATGGCGGTGGGGGCCATGCCGTGGATGGTCATCCGTCCTGTCATTGCTGATGAAGGGATGGTGAGATGTCCCAGAGCACCAGGCATCGTCTGCATAGACAGACCTGAGCGGGGCGCAGATGGGGAGGGGAGACGTGAGAGAGAGGAAGGGAACCTTCTAGAACAATCATCCGTTTTCACAACCTGTTGCCGCTCTTTCAGATAAACAACATAAGGTCTTCTTGTAATAGCTTATCAAATCAATGTGTTCAGGCATGCTGGATAAATTTAGTCCAAATGAGTATTGAATCGGATGGTCGGGGTAGTAAGAGGTTTAAATAAAGCCAGCAGAGATCAGGGTCAGGAGTGTGAAAACACAGCCAAGCTCGAGAGTGAAACAGCATTCACAACATGCTTAATATGTGAAGGACAAATTATCTGAAAAACATTCAGTGGTAAATAACGCAGGATGGGACTTTTGTACTTTGAGATCTGATATTAAAATACTGATATGTTTGTTATGATATTATTAATGGTACTTTTATTTGACTGAGGCCTTGATAATGCCATAATTTTTGTGACAGAAGTGGAGAAATTATTTCATTTGGAACAACTCGAGGGTGAATACATGTTTTATTTTTAATATGATAAATAATACACTGCTGTTTGAATGTTTGGGGTCTGTATGATTTATAAAAATGTATGATTTTATTCGGCAAGGGTGCATTAAATTGTCCAAAAGTGACAGTAAAGACATTTATAATGTTATAAAAGATTTCTACAAAAAAAAAGCTGTTCTTTTGAGAAATGTCGGTTTCCACAGATATATTAAACAGCACAACTGTTTTCAACTTAATAATAATAATAATAATCAGAAATGTTTCTTGAGCAGCAAATCAGCATATTAGAATGATTTCTGAAGGATCATGTGACACTGAAGACTGCAGTAATGATGCTGAAAATTCAGCCTTGCATCGCAGAAATATATTACAATAGAAAACAGTTATTTTAAATTGTAATAATATTTATTTTTACTGTATTTTTGATAAAACAAATGCCACATTGGTGAGGAAAAGTGATTTCTTTCAAAAACATTTTAAAATCTTAAAGACCCCAAACTTTTTAACAGCAGTGTATATATTATTTAACTCATATTAAAATGTTTTTAAAACATTTTTAAATAAATATTATGTGATTAATATTAAATGTTGTCTTTGATAAACATTAATTAAGACTGCACCGTGACTTTAGCGATTACATTTTATTATATGAAAAATGTAATGCACTTAAATTGGATGCATTGATCGCATAAATCAAAACGGTGCGAACGAATCAATAGCCAATTCTGAATGCAAAGCTTTCAATCTTTTTTAAATGTGACATCAATACTTGTGTTTGTGTTAGTCCCTCTTCACTTTGCTCATTTTGCTGGTGTCAATCTGCAGATGCGTCCCGCAAGTGGCTCGGGTGATGACACAGTAATACCTCTGATTATTCAGTCTGAAGACTGTCGTGAGCAGCACGACGCTGCCTCCATTACTGAGATGTGATTTGAGAGTGTGACTCGGTCTGAAAGCTCACCTGCCTGATGGAAACCGATAGCAGGGGCGAAACCAGCCGCCCCGGGGTATGGAGAGGAAATTATCCCAGGAGCCCCTGCACACACACACACACACAGGGTCAGCAACGGCAAACAACTGATTTATAAAATGAGAGCACAAGCACAAAACAGCATAGTGATGGCAGTGTGTGTGCATCTACACTGACATAAATGACACCTATTCTTCAGGCAAAAGATTTAATTATTGAACTAAAATTCATTTTGATATTTCTTCGGGGGTGT
Source organism: Cyprinus carpio (assembly GCF_018340385.1). Taxonomy (NCBI): domain Eukaryota; kingdom Metazoa; phylum Chordata; class Actinopteri; order Cypriniformes; family Cyprinidae; genus Cyprinus; species Cyprinus carpio. Next base: position 6,036,541 of record NC_056606.1, on the reverse strand, counting down.
AAAACTATACTTGTATCATTGTTATGCAACTGCTTTGATAACAATGAAAATAAAAGCTTTGTTACAAAGATAAAAAATAAACCTATATATATATACTGTATATTTACATACAAATTAAATCAGTGTATATCCATGATACCATCTGATTATTTGATGTAATTTTTATGTATGTCATATATGTCAAATACAACAGTATTTTTAAGAATGATGGATTGAGGATTCGTTTCTGACTAGTCGAATGATTAATCGTATCCGAAATTAAAGTTTTTGTTTACAGAATATAGGTGTGTGTACTGTGTATATTTATTATGTATATAAAAATATAAACAAATGCATGTATATATTTAAGAAAAATGTTATGCTTATATATTAAATATATTTATATATAATATAAAATATAAGAATATGAATATATAAATGTATAAAGGCAAATATTTTTAAAACATATACTGTATGTGTGTGTATTTATATATACACATAATAAATATACACAATACATGTACATATTTAATGCAAAACAAAAACTTTTATTTTGGGTGCGATTCATCGTTTGACAGCACTATTTCTGACATATATAATATTGTAAATATATTGTTCATTGTTATCAATGGGTTCCCTGCTATGAAAAGCAAAACAAATATTTACAAATGAAATAACATTTCAGATTTTTTTGACCATCTATGAGATGGCTAGTTTGTTAATGCATTTTGTCATGCGATGCAACTCACAAAAATTACCCAAACAATAATAATAGTGACAATAATAAAAATGTATTTCAAGGTGCAAGATCAATACATTATTACTTTGTACTGGTTACACCATGACATTTTAGAGTCATGAAAGTTAAACTTAATATAAAATCACTAACCCTGTGAGAGCCTTAATAAATATTATTAACAGTATACCAGCACAATCTATAAAAGACGTGCACATGCATTTGTCCTGTACTCCCTATATCATCACAGTTTTATTATCATCCTATAATTTGGCTCGCTGAGACATGCACGTTCACGTAATTCACAGTTTGCCCATCTAATATCTCGAATTCCCAGAAGGGACCGGCTTAAGTGTGACACCATTGTTTAAAATGGATTTATTCAGCCTATTGAGATGTGAACCACCATAGAGCTCAGAACAAGCAGTGTACGTAAATTTCAAAACAGTCCAACCGACAACAATAAAACATTTTCATGAGGGGCGTTGCGGAAGAAGACCGACAAAATGGCAGTGGTCTAATAAAAGCTGCCATTTGAACAGCTTTTATTGCTTTAGCGGGCGTCTGGAGACGTCATCGAGCGCCCCTGAGATTCCTGGCTGTGCCCAGAAACAATTCATCAGCTCTGATTTACACACACACACACACACACACACAAGAATACACACTGGCCTTATCAGTATCCACACGGCCTCTCGCTCTAGACAGCGCGAGTGATTTACCGAGTTTGAGACAACAAGATGCGTGGATGGGCAGCCACAGTTATCTGCCGCCCCCTCTGACACTCACACACACACAATACATCTACCCTGCAAACACTGTCCAGCCCACAGAAGTGTGTGTGCATGTGCGATAAGGCATGCCCTTTGATAGTGTGCATGCAACCAACCGATAGCATTATAATAAAACACACGTGGATCGTCCAGGTAAAGAGGAAGTGAGGATCTGTTACACTGCTATTTCTAATGGAAAAGAAGTTTTAGATAAACGGACAGGTTTGATTAAAAAACTAAATGTCAGTGTACACACACACACACAAATTAATGGAATATTGCAAACTAGAATATCAACAAAGTATAGGGTCAATACTTGTTCACCAGTGGATCCTCTGCAGTGAATGGGTGCCGTCAGAATGAGAGTCCAAACAGCTGATAAAAACATCACAATAATCCACAAGTAATCCACTCCAGTCCAGTTCATCAGTTAATGTCTTGTGCATGTGTTTGGAAGAAACAAACATACTAGTCCACAATCCATAATAACTCTTTCAGTAAAAAAGCCCATCCTCTGTTGTCACCCACATCAAAATCCACCTGCATATTAGTTCAGAACTGTTTTGGACAATTTTCACTTATAAACAGTGCTTCGTCTGTGCATATTTCTCTCCTGATTCAGATAAGAATTGTGGTATAGTATTGCGGATAAAGGACTCGTATTTTAGCCAGAAAAAAATGTCTTAATGGTGGATTTGTTTCTTACAAACTCAGAGATTTTCACTTCACAAGATGTTAACTGATGGACTGGAGTGGTGTGGATTACTTGTGGATTATTGTGATGTTTCTATCAGCTGTTTGGACCCCCATTCTGACGGCACTCATTCACTGTAGAGGACCCATTGGTGAGCAAGTGATGTAATGCTACATTTCCTCCAAATATGAAGAAACAAACTCATCCACATCTTGAATAGCCTGAGAGGGAGTACATTTTCAGGAAATTTTCATTTGTATGTGTCTTACCAAAAGCGGTCTGCATGGTGGGGTCCAGCGTGGGCTGCCCGTCCCCTGAGGGTAGGTCTAGACGTGTGAAGTCCCTGCTCTTGTCGTTGTTGTATTTCACATTCAGACTGGTCAGCTTGGAGAATTCAACACGCAGAGTGCAGCAGCCGTTGTAGATGTTCTGCCCATCCAAAGCCTGACACAGACACATTAAACATTATAATGCAATGCTCTCACAAAGAAATTATACTTTGCTTAAATAAAAACAAGTCTATTTTAGAAAAATTAAGTGTTTTGCACATGTTTACTCGAGAATTCACATGTACTGATACAGTATATAATGAAAATATTTTTATTTTCTCATTAGATTCACCCAGCATTGCATGTCATCCATGCAGTCAAGCAGACAGCCGAAGCGTGTTTGTCTTTCCGATCACAGGACATTGGTCTGTTCCGGCACATTCTCATTGATTGCACCTGCTCTACTTCATTACATCAGGGATTAATGGAGCCTGAGCATCTCCTCTCAGTTTTTCTATCTGTTAATCAATATCTTAAAGCAAGCGACAGCCAAACTCTTAAAACAGATCTAGAAGAAGCCGCAGTCACAAGGTTAGTATCTCCACTGAGCCCTTTTAATGGTTCCTGAGAAAAAGGGAGGACAAAGTCCAAAGCCAAACGGAATGAAAAGCAACATGTGCAGTGAAAACAAATCGATATAAACTCAACCTCAAAATATATTTGCAAGAAAAGAGATCATTTTCATTTAAAGTAATCTTTCCCTGTATTGGCACTGAGTATCAACCATTACAGTGACAAAAACGGCTTTCTCTGGTCAGTTTGCCCATAATCTCCATCTCGTTATGGCCATTTTGGATATATATAAACCTTAGATAAGAAAATAAAATCTCCACTCAACATGACAGAGTTTGCCTCTTAATCCAGTGTGACATTTTTATTATTGAATTGTCTGTGTAGGCCTGAAGCAGGTTTGGCGGGGCGGAGGCGATGTGAAATAACTTCTCCCGTGGAGCCAGTTCATGTAACTAAACCCTGATGACAAATGCAAATCACATCTAATCCTGACAGTGGCCTGAGCAACGACAGGGACGAATAAAGAGCTGTTCTGCAGAAGTCTGTGCCGTTGGCTTTAAGCAGTCAGGGTTGGATGATAAAATTATCTCATTGTCTTATACTTAATGCCAAATCTACACTTTAGATTATTGTAAGGACTCGAGGGTGGGCTCTTTTGACTCTTTTGGGCTGATAAGCAACCATCCCACTCAAACCGCCCTAGAAACTGCAAAGCAACATGCTGGAAAACACTCAGAACACCTTAGCAACTGCAATTCAACACCTTACCATTATAGCAGAAATATATAGACTACCCTTCACAAGTTTGAGGGTGGGTAGAGGTTTCGAAACAAGCACATTAAAAACATCAAATCCCTTTTTTTTTTTTTTTTTATATATATATATATATATGCTATATATATCATATATATATATATATTATATATATATAGTATATATATATATTATAAAGTTTCAGCAAAAAAATAGATAATCTTGTATCATATTGATATAAAAATACAAAAAGAAGAAAAACATATTCCATTTGCTGTTATTAGCAGCATGAAGTGCATTACACATTATATTACGTCAAAGTTTCAGGTTTTGTGAATTTAATGAACAGCTAGTTAAGTTAAAATGAATCTTTTCAAAATTACAACAATCAAAATAAAACACTTGAAATATTATACCAGTTTACCTCAATGTCATGTGACCATGTGAATAATATGTAATCATGTAATCAATAAAAAAAATTGTCTGATCACAAATATTTTAAAATTACCAATACTTAATTTTTGGAACCTGATTATGAAATCCAGATTACATGCAATGAGTTACTATCCAGCACTGTTGATGAATTTAAAGTCATCATTTTAAAGACATTATTTATTTGAAATAAAATATTTTGTAACGATTTTACTGTCACTTTTGATCAATGTAATGCATCTTTGCTGAATAAAACTATCCATTAATTCAACTTTTGAATGCTACTGTATGTAATTTTCATATCATTTAAAAATGTACTCAGTGTTACATTTCTGCAATTGATAATCACTTGCATCCAGCCACAGATGCTGAGAAAGTAAGGTGCATTTGTGAACAATTGTTCCTTTTTTGTAGCAATTTCAAATGGGAGGAAGGGGGGCTTCATCGCCCATTTCAAAAAAGACCCCTGTCCCCACCCCTCCTGTTACACTAACAAATACTCTCTTTGTGCAAGGAAGCAATGCAACATGGCAGCCGCACAATAGATAACACCCTCAGACCAGAGGAGTAATTACTTGCGAGCTCTTTTTCCCCTGGTGAGCTGCATTGGCATTCATTAGATAACCTCACGGTGACATATTAATTACAGGGCCGGTTTGATTTGTGCAGTCTACTGGGAGCTGGTTTTCCTGCCGTCTTCCTGTTGCTTTGACAAATTTTCGGCTCTGCACCAAAAAATACCAGAGAGCGCCAACAATTAGGTGATGGAGGACAGGTGTGAGCAGCCTCGTGATTGATCGTGAAGCTTTGATTATACGGGGCGGCCGAACAATTAGGAAGCAGAGCTGACCACAGATAAACCATCTGTCTCCACAGACAGCCTGAGGAAATAAACTAGCACGGCTGCCAACCCAGTTCATCCCACCAATGAGATAACAAGAGCGCTTTGTAGGGTTATATTTCAGTACTGACCACTTTGGCGTGATGTGCGTTCATTGGATCTGCATATTGTAGCAAGGCCTGGAACTGGTTGTTCTTGGTGAAGGTAATGATCTTCAGGACCGTCCCAAATTTGGAGAAGATCTAAATTAAGGAGAAGACAAGAACATCAAAAACAGATATGTTAGAACATCTAGTTTAAACTAGCCAAAGGTGGTTTGCTCTTCTTCAGTCTAGCTGGAGGTCCAAGGTGGTTTTGAGCTGGTTTAGATGGTCAGCCTAACAATAAATGGTCAGAATCCCAGTAAAAAACAATAAACTTGACCAGTCTCCAGTGGAAACCAGCCTTTTATCCCACCAGTAAACAACCTCAGGCTGGTTTAAGATGCTGGTTTCCACCACTTTTGCGTTCCACACGACTGGGCTACATGAAACCTCTAAACACAAGCATTTTGTGCCACTTTGACCTTGTTGAAAGGGAGTTTTACAAGGTCACTAGGTGATAAAGCAGGAAGTGTACATGGTAAACAGTGAAAACAGTGCAAGCAAACAAATAAAGGCAAATAAAGTATTTGAGACTACAACGGAAAAATCCTGCTTGATATATTGCAGAAAGCTAAAAAGCACTGTTTTTTTCTCTGCATGTCATTATATAAATTGATATATCGATCTAGTGCAAATGTGATTGAAAAACCATGCTGATATTGTAATAAAAATATTCCCAAATATCAAAATGAAAGTTGGTATCAAGTAAAAACTTAATCAAAGGCTTCTGAATCAGAATTGAATCAGTTATCAGCGCCAATTTCCAGACCTATTTGAGATCAATGACAAGCGTTATATGAAAGAATCATACAGTTTCTGTATAGTGTAGTTTTACCTGGTGTAGCACTTCTAGAGACACTGGGTAGTAGAGATTCTCTACGATTAAACGAAGCACAGGACTCTGTCCCGGCATCATTCCACCGTCACTGGCTGTCGCAGTCCCAGAGAGAGTCATATTCCCAGAATGCACTGCATTGACAGCTTGCAGAGCAGCCTGAGCCCTCTACAAATGAGACATACAGGGTTAACATTCTTTAAACTCTTCTAAAACTTTACACTCATGCAGAATACACGCAAATACACCTCAATCTTACTACTGCACTAGTGGGTATGCCTGATTCCCAAGGCACTAAAATGCACTATCAGCAAATGACTCTGTAATGAGCCATTTTACATATTGTAAAACTAATAGCTCTGGGTAAAACAAAAGAATAAAGGAGGCACTAAATATGCAGAGATACCATTTGCACCAGTTCATAAAAAGAAAACAAGCTAAATAATATTAGGGTTATGTATAGGCTTAATGTTAGAGCCTGTCGGAAACATAGTGGGACATTTCCACCTATAAACAAGGTCAGAAATTTTCTTTTCAGAAAGTTTCTTTTTCTTTGCCACTTTATGACTTTGCAAGGTTGTTTCAGGCTGTCATAGCTAGATAGCTAGAAAAAAACTTACCTTTAAAATTTTGTAAAGTATTTTTTTTTTTTTTTTTAATGGTAGTAAAATAGCATGTATCAAAGGTGTAAATAATAATTTAATTACAACTTAACACCAATAAAAAAAACAAATATTATATAATCTTGGATGTCATTAACTCTATATTATATAATCTTGGATGTCATTAACTCTACTATGCCACGGAAAGAGGTATTTAAAAGTGTTTGGAGTGACAGTAATTCTTACCCCCTGATTGGGCAGATTATCAGTCTTGAGCTCACGGTGGTTGGAATACTGGATGTAGACGGGTTGGTTGCGGACATGGGGTGTGGCTGTGGTGTAGTAGTTGACCATGGTGATTGCTGCTTCTTCAGAAGCCATTTCTATAAAAGCCTGCAGTGCAAAGACAGACATACTGTAAGTGCTCAACCCTGATAACAACGGCATTCAGATAATTGCATGTGTGGTGTCAGTTAATCCAACTTTTTCTTAGTTTTAATGCAAATGAAATAAATATTAGTGGGTTAAAAGAAATGGAGATAAAGAAGTGCTGCTTTGCACTTATGGATGGACAATAGAACAAGCTTAATCTTGTCTGTGGCACGACAATGTTTAATACTTCGAGTTAAAGTATTGTTCAAATCACTAACCCTAAGCATGAGCAATACAGTAGTGATGCTTATCTTAACAGATACCTCTAATAATTATTCTGACCTCATCAAGCAAGGTGTGAAAGATTTATAGATGCAGAATCTGACAATAAACAGAATCTTTTGAAGCTTCAATCAAATCAAGCAGCAAACAACATATTATGCAACAGGGGCATTAGAAATCTGTCTGCCTGTCTTTTCTTGTCTAAATATGCCAGTTTCTATTTGAATATGAAAAGATGCCCGAGTGGGAGACTGCTGTGTTTTTGCAGGGCATCTGTTATTAGATGGACCTTGATTTGAAAGAAAGCACACACAATTCACTATCAATCACCATCAATAACTAATCAAAAACAAAAACAGACCCTTGACCCCACCACTCACCATACACAAATAAAAAAAAAAAAAAAACAAAAATGATTCTTTGATGATGGTGTTTCTTAGTTTTTTTTTTTGTTTTTTTTTTATAGGTCAGTCTCATGAAAAAAAAAAAAAGAAATATCAGGGTCATAATTCAGTTCAGTCTAAACTATTAAAAAACTAACCTTAGATTTGTAATTATTCTTATAATACACATATATATATATACATACCTATATATATATATAGATATCATATATATATATCTATATATATATATATATATATATATATATATATATATATATATATATATACACATTATCATTACTGTAACACAGATGTGACCCTGGACCACAAAACCATTGATAATGTTCAATTTATGGAAATTGAGATTTATACATTATCTGAAAGCTGAATAAATATGCTTTCCATTGATGTATGGTTTGTTAGGATGGGACAGTGTTAGAGATACAACTATTTGAAAATCTGGAAACTGAGGGTGCAAAAAAGAAAAAAAAAATGTTTAAAAAAATTGCTTTTAAAGTTGTCCAAATGGAAGTTCTTAGTGATGCATATTACTAAAAAAAAATCAACTAATATTATCTTTACTTAATATCCTGATTTTTGGCATAAAAGAACATTTTTACCCATACAATGTATACTCGTGCTACTTTAGACTGGAACTTTGGGACCGGCATACAATGTATACTCGTGCTACTTTACACCCTATCTATAAACCATTTTCAAAAATACCATCCTTAATACAAATCCTAATTTTAGTTTAAATCATGAAAAAAAATCCCATGATGTTTACATTTAGAATTTAAGTATATTATTATATATATATATATATATATTTTTTACTGAGAACATGCTTAATTGCCTAAAATAAATCTTAATAAGTAATATATATCAAATAATTAATCGCATCCAAAATAAATGTTTTTGTTTATATAATATATGTATGTGTACTGTGTATATTTAATATGTAGATATAAATAAATAAAAAATAAATTTGAAAATAATTACATTTATACATTTATATATTCACATTCTTATATTTTATATTATACATAAATATATTTAATATATAAACATAACATATTTTTCTTAAATATATAAATGCATGTGTTTGTATTTATGTATACATAATAAATATACACAGTACACACACATATATTATGTAAACAAAAACTTTTATTTTGAATGCGATTAATCTCGATTAATCATTTGACAGCAATAATAATAAGCTTCATTTTTTTTGTCCAAGACAATGCCTGAAACAATGGTATTGTTTCCATTGTCTGCACAGAGGAAGTAGGCCTACATTTCCTAAATCATGTTAGTTACACTGTGATGAACTACACAGAGGTTTAACAGTGGGAATATATATGCTGGTTTTCTCTGATCTTATTCATGCCGTTTAATCCGGAAATTCCACTGCTAAACCAACATGAAAGCATAAGGTGAGGTCAGAGAATCTCAAAAGGCAAATTTCAAACCCATCAGTGTTTCTTAAATGCCTGAGGTTCAAATGGTCATGCTGCAAAATGCTTACAGAGCTGAAAGAAAGGGCAGAGATATGTTTGCAGGTTAATGGAGCACCTACTTGGTTTTTCCCTTTAAGCAACAACAGGTTGGTGACTTTGCCGAAAGGGACTCCTAGTGAGACGACCTCTGCCTCGGACACTTCGATGGGAACTCTGCGGATGTGGAGGACACGGGAGGGGTCACAAGGAGATCGTTCTCCTTTATACTTTTTATCGTCAGTGCCATTAGCTGCCAAAAAGGAAAAAGAAAAAGACAGATTATAATTTTTTAATTTTACCAGTTTTCCAAATGCCAAAACTGGCACTGATGTACATGGATATTACAAAAGCAAGACCCGTCAGACACCAAACACTATTATTATCGATTGACTGACACCAAAAAGGTCACGGTTACAAAATATTTTGCAATGTTTTGGCCTCACAAAGGACCCTCAATGAAGGTCAAGAAATACCAGACAAACAGACATGGGCAGAAACACAAAACAGACAATACGACAGTGGTGGGCAGCATCTCTGTCACTTCCCCTCAAAACAATACGACAAGCCTCTTACAGGATTAAGCAGGCCTCTGTAGCCTGTCAAGACTCCAAATGGCACCCATTGTGGGGCGTTTGGCACTTGGCTATGTCCAGGGGCACATCACAGGCTGGTGACAGGTTTAACAGAGACAGACCGTGGCTGAGTGCCTGCCTCAGCTTTCAACCCTTGCAGCTTTTTTTCAAGCTCTTGCGCTGCTTGTGATCGTCTGATTGCAGATAACAACATCCAAACAATCGGTATCAGTCTCAGTGTCAGGTGAAAAATGAAAAGATGGTGTGTTATATGTTTATTTTTTTTACCAAGACACATTACAACCTACAGTAGGCAGACATGTGGTAATTTGGGCTAAATTCTCATTATTAGCCAAACAGCCAGTCCTGCCCCAAAAATTACACCATCGGACCAGAAAATAACAGAAGTCTAAAATAGGATGTTTTTCTTCAAATTGTCTCTGAACATTAAACTTGGTTAGGAGAAAGCATTTTAGCACAGGAAAGTTGCACACTTTACCCTGAAGTAATTGCAGAAGCGAAACAAAACAAGTGCAGAAATTGCTGCATTGTTAGACTCTCGAATTATGTATTTGTCTAGTTATTGGTAGGTCATGCATGAGCAATGAACTTAAAAGCTCTATTACTGTAATACAGGGAAAACTTATTCAGATACATTAAAATATGGGTCAAATCTTCCTCAGTTTGCATGTGTGTATGTTAGGTAGAAATGGTACCAATTTATCCATGATGAATGCAGTAGTCCATGAGGACAAGTGAAAGTGAGATCTCTCTCTCATGCACTGATACACTCTCTCTTTCCAAAGTTAAGCCTGTCGACGAGAGGAGGCACAGAGAAACAGCAGTGCACAAAAGAAAGTGCTGCCATCAGCAGGACATACAGACACAGTTGAAAAAAAATGAACAGGCTCAATACAGTGATCCAGACCCTCCCCTTACAGCCTAGTGATCTGGCTCCTCATAGACCAGCACAGTGATCCAATCCCTCACTCCCAGTCCAGTAATCTAGACCCTATCCTCACAGCTCAGCACAGTGATCAAATACCTCCCTCAAAGCCCAGTGATCTAGACCCTCGTCACAGCCCAGCACAGTAATCTAGACTCACCCTCACAGCCTAACACAGTGATGATCCCACCCCTAAATCCCAGTCCAGAGATCTAGATAAGGGGTGTCAAATTCAGTTCCCAGGGGGCCACTGTCCTGCAGGGTTTAACTCCAACCCTAATTAAACACACCTGAACAAGCTATTAGGCTTGTCAGGATTACTAGAAACTTTGATGCAGGCATTTAGAAGCTGGTTGGAGCTAAACTCTGCAGGACAGTGGCACTCCAAGACCAGAGTTTGAAATGTGATCTAGACTGACCCCTCACAGCCCAACACAGTGATCTCATTCATCCCTCCTAGTCCAACAATCTAGACCCTCCTATCACAGCTCGGAGATCAAGACACTCCTGTCACAGCCCAGCACAGTGATCTAGACTCACCACTACCCGTGATCCCATCCCTCCCTCCTAGTCCAGAGATCTAGACCCTCCCCTCACAGCTCAGCACAGTGATCTAGATTCACCACTAACAGTGATCCCATCCCTCCCAGTTCAGAGATCTAGACACTTCCCTCACAGCCCAGCACAGTGATCTAGACTCACCACTAACAGTGATCCCATCCCTCCCTCGTAGTCCAGAGATCTAAACCCTCCCCTCACAGCTCAGCACAGTGATCTGGATTCACCACTAACAGTGATCCCATCCCTCCCTCCTCTCCTTTCACTGCCCAGTTCTTTCATGCCCACTGAGCTCCGACCCTCACAACGAGCTCAGCACAGTGATTCTTGATTCACCACTAACAGTGATCCCATCCCTCCCTCTAGTCAGAGGATCTAGCACAGTGATCTAGACAGATCTAGACCCTTCCCTCACATCCCAGCACAGTGATCTAGATTCACCACTAACAGTGATCCCACCCCTCCCTCCTAGTCCAGAGATCTAGACCCTCCTGTCACCGCCCAGTACATTGATCTAGACCCTTCCATCACAGCTCAGCACAGTGATCTAGACTCACCACTAACAGTGATCCCATACCTCCCTCCTAGTCCAGAGATCTAGACCCTCCTGTCACAGACCAGCACATTGATCTAGACCCTTCTGTCACAGCCCAGCACAGTGATCTGATCCCTCCCCTACGCCGTGATTCCCCATCCCCCCCTCTAGACCCATAGCTTCTAAACCCTCCTTCATTGCCCAGTACACTGAGGCTAGACCCTTCCCATCACCAGCCCTCGCACGTGATCTAGACTCGCCACTAACAGTGATCCCATCCTTCCTTCCTAGTCCAGAGATCTAGACCATTCCCTCACAGCCCAGCACAGTGATCTAGACTCGCCACTAACAGTGATCCCATCCTTCCTTCCTAGTCCAGAGATCTAGATCCTCCCTTCCATTGCCCAGTACCTTGTGAGCTAGACCCTCTCCTCTTTAGCCCAACACAGTGATCTAGACTCAAGCTCTCACAGCCCAGCACAGACCCCATCTCCTAGTCCCTTGAGGCTTTATCTGCTCTCAAAACACTACATACTCTCACTAACACAACTACAGACATTCAATAACACAACACTTACAATTAAAAAAAGAAACATCCACACTAAAAAACAAAAAAATAGATTCGATTAAATGTACTTTTGAGCTGTTAAAATGAATAATTGTCAAGGGGATCTATAGAAATTAACCTAATATACAACAAATAAAACAAGAAACAAACCCAATCAAATCAACAATATCCACAACCTGTTTCTAAAATGAATAATTGTCCCTCTCTATCATAGTGAAATTCACTCAGATATGGGGATTGCCTCCATAGAAAGAAACAAAACCTTATCCCACACATAATAACTATAATAATAAGTGACAACAAACGGGTGTTATAACAACAAGCTACTACCATCAAATTGTCTAACTCAAATAAAACCATAAGCAAATAGATTCTTCCACAACATAATAACCAGCTGTTTTAGCCTTCTTCCACAAAACAGGGGATCTAGTGAAATTCACTTAAAACGGGATATCTTGCAATTTGATAAAAACCTTAGAAAAGCCAACAAGAAGAATATTTGCTGTACACCCTGTTTACTCATGTCATACGACATACTGATTCGTCTGTACTGCCAGCCTGTACCTTCAAGCAGATAAAATCGTAAGGCATTCACTTCCATTATTTCCTGCCTTCTTTTCCGGCCACTACAAACTACAAAACCTTTTCTTTATTAATATTGAACTAAGGTCGTATCTTACATGTACAGACCCAAAAATCTAGATTCATTGTAGTTGTAGCGATATTTACCAAGATAATGAAATCAACAAGCATGCATCTGCAAGAAATCTAATGTTATCAGCACACAGAAAACATGGGTAGATTAAATAGGGTGAAATCATAAACAAAAAACCTCTGCAAGTGGGAATAACGCAATGCATGTGAAGGCAGTCGCATAACACATGCGAGAGCAACCACAAATGGAGAAAAGAAACAAGATAATCCCCTTTACAGAACAGGCAAAAGAAGCATTCATGATCCATTTTCCCATTTTATACACAAACATGGACGCTGAACACAGCGTGCAACAAAGAAAAAAAGCATTTTGAATTAAAAATACCTATAAACTGACGTGAATAGCTCTTCGTCTGCAGTTTTCTTCCCCTGGCGGCCCATCTTAGGATATAAAACATGCAGTTTGAATAAGCTCGATTATGAAAAATTTTAGCCCAGCACGCATAAAGACACACCTAGCATTATTATACCTGAACCTTTATTGCATCTAGGGATTTGTTTATAATGCATGGATGAGACTCTAATGTGTCCTAGAGACTGGATGAGACTCTAATGTGTCCTAGAGACAAAGAGACAGGCATCTTTACGAACACCATAGCAGCCACTATGAGATTTTTCCCCATCGGCCAGAAAGGCCCACTTTTCCAATGACTCTGTGTTACATTTGGACCATACACCTGAACCTTATCAAGGCATCTGGCTTCACTCAAGGCGGGGATTCATCTTCATTGTGCCCGTTAACAACTCTAAAATGTGTGTTTAATGTGATTAAGGGAACCCCTCCCTGGATCGATATAAGCCACCGGCTTTTCAGAGGAAATGAGTATAAAGAATTCCTTTGAAATTTGAACCTGCCATCTATGTAAAAATCATGCACAGGATGGATGGTGAAAAAAAAGGTAAAATGTCCTGCATTAATAAGCATGAGAACAAAATTAGTGGTCACACTTTAGTTTAAGGCCACTTCCCCTATACATGGTGACCATACTACTGACATATCACTGCATCTATCTTATACCACAGGTTTTCAAAGCAGATCATTGATGCCGTTATTTGATCTAGTGTTGGTTTAATGAACTTAACAAATGCCAGCCGCTTGAACTCAATGCTGACACCAAATTTGTGAAAATGAGTTAAGCGGGAGAACTGTAGGCAAATTTGGCCCTATAGTTATAGGGAGCATGGTCCACATAAGGAATTTTGAAAAAATTGTAAATGGTCTTAATTAGCAAAAACTTGGCTAACTCAGTTAGTTTAAGACCATATTCTCACTTCTTAACTTTTTGCTGACAATAGCATGCATATTACTAGAATTATCTGTATGTATTATTTTTAAGCACATTGAATGCCTTATTCAGTGATTGCAATCCCACACCTAAACTGTTTACCATAATTGAAATAATTTTCATATAGCAAGATTTGTAGTTAAAATTATAATAGAGAACTGGTCCCACAAAGTAATGAACATTATTTATTAAATGTTAATTTGCAAACTTGGCTATATCAAGTGTTTTTAAAAATAACTGAATATTTCTGAAAAATAAAAAATATCAATATTCTTATAATTAATTATCTCATATATACAAAAAAAATAAACTGAAAAAAAAAAATAAACCCTAAACAACATAAACAAAAACATCACATTAAAATTATAAAATAAAAAACAAAATATATGAATAACATTATGAATCGCCGGACAGTTTATTTTGAATAACTTTATGTTTGTATATTTCGAATCTGTTTTAGACGGTTACCGTTTGTACTGTCAAACTGGTGTAACCACATTATAATAATCCCCAACTGCCCAATCTTGAAAGTTGAAAATTCAGGTCTGATTCTGCATGAAAACAAGATATTGTCTCTCAAAGAGCGAGATACAGTCCTGATCTCGCCGAACGAGTGTTATATTTTCAAATCTTTTGCCTGTTACCGGTACCAATTCGGGTACACACAATTTTGTTGGTGATTCCCCATTTTATCCCTCGAACTATGACAGAATCTGGGTTTTTTACAAACACTTTTGCTTCTAGTGCTTTGTACCTCATGTTGAGAAGACGCGGAACCACGACCCACACGTAGTTACGATTGCGAGCCTTTTGTTGTGTGCTTGTCATTTGAGTATCAACTCACTGCTTCTCTAATCTGTTTTTTTGTCTTCCTTGGCTTTCTGATCTCTTACCTTTGGACTAACAAGCTTTAGGTTTCCGACCTGTAAGTAGTAATTGATACGTTAGTGGTACATTTCAAGTGAGTGCTCAAATATTAATTTTTTTGTAGTTCTAAATGTATCCCCGTAGTCAGCTTTAGGTTTCCAGAAAAAAAACCCCCCATATTTCTGTCGACTGAAGTATTTCTAAAAATTCGCAGTGGAACCTAAGAATATGGTCGATTAGTGTAGACTGACCTTGTTCTAATTACGTTGTTTAATAATAAAAGAACGTTAGTGTAGCACACAGACTCTATAATAATTCTGAAACTGCTGTTTATTGTGCTGCACTGGCAGTTACAGGGTTAATGCGGGAGAGATGAGTGATTTCGGCTGGTGCTCCTGGTGATACAAACTGTTCTGCGTTCTGATTAAAAGTTAAGACTAAGCGTCTTTTGTCTGTCGTTCTTCAAACATTACAGTAGACATATTTTGGTTTACAAACTTTATTGTTTCATCAATTAGTCACGTTAGCACTCGGCTAACGTATCCACCTAGTTGTTCACAGTTTAGCAGCTAAACTTTAAGCCTGGGCACGATTCGCTTGCATAAGTGTTTTTGTATTTTATGTCATTATATAAGAACGGAATTGACTATATTATTGTTTTATGTAAAGGGTGCTTTGTCAATGGTAGCGCTGGCTAACTGGCTCAAGCACTCATCTCTGTGCCAAATCACAACAGGTTTGGCCAGCTGACCAATCAGAGCAGAGTAGGCCTTGAGGAGGGAGGGGCTTGCTTCCGAACTTGCTTGAAACTAATCCATTTCCTAATCATGGGCAAATGACTTCTAATATTAAATGTATATTCTGAGAAATTACAATGTTTTCTGACCTTAGATGCATTTAAACCTGATGTAGGGGACTCCAATACAATATTGGGACACTTTAAAATACCATATGACCTGCTCATTTAGCAGATGCTTTTATCCAAAGTGTCTTACAAATGAGGATAATATAAGCAAATTAAAACCAACAAAAGAGCAATATTATGTGAGTGCTGTGACAATATTTAACAATATTACGGTTTCATTGAAATTTTATTAAATACATGCCTGGTGGTGATCATAAGAGAGTTATCGATCCCAATTTTATTGATGGTAGTGTACAGAAGTATAGCTACAATATACTTCTCAAATGTTCATAATAAATATAGGGCTTGATGACAATATGTTTTTTAATCTTTTGCCAATTGTTTACATAGGATGACAAAAAATGAGGTTGAATTTTGCAAGTAGGGCACATATGCTAACCACTAAGCCAAGGTCTCGACCCAATGACATTGCAACTGCAAGCTTCATTGTACATTTCTTTTCACATTCTGTTATATGAGACTGCTTAAAATCGGTCCAAACTTAAAACTACTCAGAATTACTATTAATCCCATCTAAAGTTAGAATAAGGATAAATTTACCTTTTAGTTTGCCTGAAGAGGTGTCATTTCAATATACAAACAACTCCAAAAAAGTAGACAAACATTAAACTCTGCTTGCGCAACAAACAAAGCATGAGGAAAGTTGTTCTGCAAATGGCAGGATTTCTTCAGCTCAGCAGTATCTGTTTGCAGAAAGCATCCGTTTTCCATGATATTTGTCTACGCATCACCCAAGAGACTACAGAAGAATCTTTTCCTTGCTGTCACTGTTAATTCAGTGAATCCCACTACAGTAAAACTGCTGCTAGGACACCATAGAATTCACGGAATGCTGTTCGCAACCGAGCTCTCTGCGACTTCCCATCAACAATTCCCATATCTGACATTCCTGGAATGCTGTGCTTCACCGCAAGCGTTACCTTTGTGCTGTTTCACCTGCCTGTTGCTTTGTCACAACCACTACCAACTAAAAGTAAGAATGGAGTACTGTAGTGTTCAGTTTGATAAAGGCTGGTTACACACTTACACACACACACACACACACACACACACACACACACACACACACACACACCCAAAGCCCAGTCAAACATGTCTGACCAGCTTTTACTCATGGTTATGGGCTGTACTGTCAACTTTGCCTGGAGCAAGAGGGAGTATGTCAGGTTTGACAGAGCAGAAATGCTCTTGTATTGTTCTGGCAAAGTGGTCCCAGTAGACAGCAATCAAGTGTGCATGTGTTTGCCAAGGTGGAACGACTCCGAGCCTTTGGGCTCTCATATGTTTGATGTGCCGGAACACAAGGTTTGCTTCACATTGGAAAAAGGATTCGGTCCTACATGCTTTTCAGATCGCAGACTCTGATGCGCAGGAGTTCATAAACTACAGCCGCAGGAAAAAGCAGTGACTGCAGGATCAGGGTTGGGGGGGGATAAACTAAACTCAGCTAACTAGACTAACAAACTAAACTTTGTTTAATATAACAATAAAACAATCAAAACCTTAAGAAACAACACTACTACTACAGATGAAAAAAAAAAAATAGAAATAGTCGGTGCTGGTGTGAGGCGGTTTTATATATATATATATATATATATATATATATATATATAATATATATATATATATATATATATATAGTTGAACTGCTTTGATTTATGGATGGCTAGTTTACAGTTTCCAAGCAGATCCCGAATAGTGTAAAGGACTAGCATTTTATTTTTGCATAATGGCAGAAAACATCCTCCCACCTATATGGCTATATGTTGCAAACAATGAAGTTCAATTAAATATATAGACTGTATCAAACGCAAGAAAATACATGAAAATATAGTCTAAAAACAAGAAAATACAGGCTAAATGCAAATGTGGATAGCCTATTAGAGATCAAAATTAGATTTATAATGATTTAATAACGTTTTTATTTTTTTTATATTTATATTATCTAAAAATATTTTTGTAACACTGGTAAGTATGTTTCTTGCTGAATTGTACTCAAATATGTTATATGTATATTCACACGTTAGACAACAAATTTTTCTTCAAATGTGACGTTAATGCATTTTTTGGACTGAAATATACAGAAGAAAATATTTTTAAATGCTTTAAATTTTTTTATATTTTTTAAATATATTTTCAAAAATATACAAGAAAAATATATTTACGTAAAAAATATAATCAAAAACATATAAAAAAATAATTACAATTATATATATATATATATATATTGCTGTATGAGTATGACGAGCTTTTCATTGAAAAGACATGGTTTTAATCAAAAGTGTTCAGGCAAGAGTAAAGACACCTTCTAGTAAAATGATTACCATTTTATTAATGAAAACAATTATTTAAAACTATTTTCATCAGCTTTAAACAGCAGGGACTATACTGACCTTGATGCAAGCTAGCTAGATTGAGCTATCAGCACAAAGGCTCATGGTCAGCTTTGTTATGGCTCCAGTTTTGCGTAGCAACAACCATGTTGTACTGAGAAGGCCGTTTCGCGCCAAGAAACCCAAACAATGATACTACTGACTCCATTACAGAGAAAAATATAAGCGTCAAATTCAATTCAATGTAGAATTCAGTGCCAGAACAAATTGGGCTAAATTTGGTTAGCTGATCTCCAAGCCTGACAAAGCTGGTTAGGCAGGTCTGTTTTGACCAGATAAACCGGATAAGGGCAGTAAACCACCTTAGGCTGGTAATAAATCACAAACATAAAACAAAAATAATATTTGAAAAGAGAAAAAATTGCATTATCCATTGACGAGGCTGACAGTAGATTTTGAAAGTGACAAAGGAAAGTTCCAACACACTCTAAAGGTTGGTACTTTACATTTTGGTGAATTTTTATGAATTAGTACAATCTCATTCATATGTTTTGTGCATGGTTTAAGGGTGGACCTTCATTTTTTTTTTTTTTTTAAATCATACATTTTTGTACAACTTTAATAGTATACATTTATACAAATGTGCCTAAAAAAGGCCAAATGATTGATAATGTAAAAAATAAGTTATAAAAAATATTTATTTATTTATAATAAACAACTGTATTTAAAAAAAAGTATAATTAAAAATATTTTAACATAATTATAAAATGTATAAAACTTTACATAATGAATAAAAAGAATATTTATACTTATCATATATTTAATATAAAAATAAAGGCATTTAACCAGGCTAGACAAAACCTAGGTATATTCAAAACATTAAATCCTACAAAATACTTTCTCGCACTCTAATTCTGGCTTTGGGGATTCAGTCTCAAAATCAAACAATAAACCCAAAAAAGATTGACTATACCAAGATAACCACACCAAGGAAATGCAATGATTCATGGGAAATGCCAGAAACATCAATACTTCATAGAGAAGTGCAAACCTTGATCTTCAAAACAACACTAGTATCTCTGTTCCTTTTTGTATTTGTTTCAGCATGTATCCGCAAATCATACCAGACATTTAACGTTAGACCACATTTAAAGCCATTATTTTGCAATTATTTTGCCAGATCACTAAAATGCCAAGCATGTCTAAATGCGCTCACTTGTGCAGCTTTCATGAGAAGCAGAAAATATCAAAATATAGAAGCTGTCCGGAGGCTATCCCTGGTCATTCCACTTTAAACTCCCAAAATAATAGAGCCACTGTTTCCCCTTCCAAAGCACAACAACATTTTAAGGATTATTGTTTACCAGGGGGAGGATGAGTGAGCGAGAGAAAGACCGAGAGAAAATGAAAGACAGAGAAGATGGGGAGCAGATGATGGGGTCATTTCACTCTGCCCTCCATTTTATCTCCATTCAGATGCTCAAATAACAGCTAATACACTCACCAACCATTTCACCACCGCACACTGATCACTGAAGAGTTTGTTTTCAGTGCTGTTAAAAAGCAATAACAATTTCTTTTTTATAATACATTTTATGCCAGGATGATTTTAAGAAGCCACTGTCCATAACATTGAGTGAATTGAACTTAAGACTTAAGATATTATGATCATTACTATTATTTTTTAACATCAAAACAACTGTAAACGCAAATTCATCTGTTGGCAAATCCTTAAAATTCTGATGCCAAGTTTGAATAGGCTGCTTTACACTTTACATGAAAAAGTATGAAGAGTGTCGACATTCATTAACTTTTTACTTTTGTAAGATTTTGGAACGTATCATACCTAGCTAAAACATAAGGGATAATTTACAGTCTGTTTGTCATTATCGCAAAATAAACCTCTATATGCTAATCAGGACCCCAAGGCAAAACGGAGGTTTGTGTGATAATGAGCGGCTGATTGTAGTGTACATTACCCAGCTTATTACTCACATAGAAAATAAATAAACGGACATGAAATATTGATTTGAGTTCTAATTATTTTACTATGTAAGTGAACTAGCACAGTTGCTATGTAGGAAATCAATTGGCTGGAATGACTTGTACACCCTTGGTTACATTAGCAGAAAAGCAAAGTCATGTCTGAGGTGGGGAAAGTTAATCAATTTTAATGAAAGTTTATGAAAACACATTTGGTGTCAACTGCAAACTTATTTCATGTGGCGACTGAACCTACCTCGCATGAATAACTCAACAAAAAGGCCAAGTCAAATCATCTCTAAAATGGAAGTGATGTTGAGGAACAGACAGTACCTGTGGATGGAGTGGAACTGCTCATGGTAGTAAAGCAACACGAGGAGGCGGAAACAGGAGGCTCTCCAGATGCCCACTGAAACACACGAATATGAAAGTTTCGGTCAAAATGACAAGTGGGAATCTGAACAAATATGAGAAACCACCCATAACACCCTAAAAACCACTTATTATGGCAAATTTGGATGTAAATATTTTGCAGTATCCAATTCAAACCTGTAAAACCAATCATGAGTAAGCGATGTTACAAAAAAAAGGCAACAAATTCAAATGTATTCCAAAACGGAATTCTTATTTCCTCGCCATACTCAGATGGTGAGATTATCTGTGAGTTAATGACATGGACCAGTGTGACGAGTACACAAAACCAATCGAAATCCCCCGTGGCGCATTAAAGGACTGTTTTCAGTGCAGAAGGGAAATTTCAGCAGCGCATCAATTCCTTGAGGACGATGTTTAACAAGCACACAAATGCATCCATTAGCTGCAAATTGTCTGGGAGGTGGGCGGATCAAGAATCTATTCAGCTATAAGATGGCTGGCATGTGATGCTGCCTTCAGATAGCCAACCTCGAGAGGAAATGTCTCCATTTGTGTTGTGTTTCCTGTGCGAGGCACTTACAGCTCAGGGAATACCGTCGTAATTGTCTTCTTGCCGGTTTCTAATTTTAGAGCTTTTTTTGTGACCATGTTGGAGTTCTTGTGCTAGATGATAAAGAATATGCAGAATTTAGACATTTTATGTTTGGTTTACTTGCTTGTTTAAAAAGAGCTATTTGGGCAATTCAAAAGTTGTATTAACCAGTGTTGTTTTAATATTATTTATACACTTTTATAGAATTTACTAATATTATGAATTAGTTGTTATTTTAATATTTTCCATTTTTATTTTAATTTTAGGTTATTTAGGTTTGGTGATTTTGTTTAAGTTTTAGTTTTAGTGATTTTATTCCTGCTCCATTAGTTTCCATCTAATATTAATATTTTATTTATGGTTTTTTTTTAATTAATAAAAAATATATTTTTAAAGTTTTATATAATACAAAGGCCTGCACATGACATGCAGGGAAAAAAAAGATACATTGTGCGATTGACTAATTTTGATTGATTGCACCGTTTAAGTCAATCATGTGCTCGATATAATAATTTGTTCCCTCGTTTTAAGTAAATCTTGTGAACAAAATAATTTGTTCTGCTTCCTGTCTGCATTCTCATAAAACTGTTGCAAAGACACTTTAATTGGCTTTAATTTTGAGTTGGGAATGAAATAGAGACATTGTCAAAAGCCGTGCAGCTCTGCATGGAATCTACATTGGTTTATGAGAATGCGTACAGGAAGTAGAACAAATTATTATATTGTGTGCATGATTTACCTAAAACGAGAGAATGAATAAGTAAACCGTACAAACAATTTAGTAAACCAAGGGAACAAATTAGTAAAATGTACAAAGAATTTAGTAAACCGAGGGAGCAAATTAGTAAATCATACAAACATTTTAGTATACAGAGGGAACGAATAAGTAAAACGTACAAACAATTTAGTAAACCGAGGGAGCGAATTAGTAAATCGTACAAACAATTTAGTAAACCGAGATTAGGAATTGTAGTAAATCGTACAAACAATTTAGTAAACCGAGAGAACGAATTAGTAAATCGCACAAACAATTTAGTAAACCAAGGGAACGAATTAGTAAATCACACAAACATTTTAGTAAACCGAGGGAACGAATTAGTAAATCATACAAACATTTTAGTAAACCGAGGGAACGAATTAGTAAAACGTAAAAAACAATTTAGTAAACCGAGGGAACGAATTAGTAAAACGTAAAAACAATTTAGTAAACCGAGGGAACAAATTAGTAAAACGTAAAAAACAATTTAGTAAACCGAGGGAGCGAATTAGTAAATCATACAAACATTTTAGTAAACCGAGGGAACGAATTAGTAAATCATACAAAACAATTTAGTAAAAACCGAGAGAGCACGAATTAGTAAAAACGTAAAAAACAATTTAGTAAACCGAGGGGTCGAATTAGTAAATCATACAAACATTTTAGTAAACCAAGGGAGCGAATTAGTAAATCATACAAACATTTTAGTAAACCGAGGGAACGAATTAGTAAAACGTAAAAACAATTTAGTAAACCAAGGGAACGAATTAGTAAATCATACAAACATTTTAGTAAACCGAGGGAATGAATTAGTAAATCGCACAAACAATTTAGTAAACCAAGGGAACGAATTAGTAAATCGCACAAACAATTTAGTAAACCCCGAGGGAACGAATTAGTAAAATCATACAAACATTTTAGTAAACAGAGGGAACGAATAAGTAAAACGTAAAAACAATTTAGTAAACCGAGGGAGCGAATTAGTAAATCGTACAAACAATTTAGTAAACCGAGGGAACAAATTAGTAAAACGTAAAAACAATTTAGTAAACCGAGGGGTCGAATTAGTAAATCATACAAACATTTTAGTAAACCGAGGGAACGAATTAGTAAATCGTACAAACAATTTAGTAAACCGAGAGAACGAATTAGTAAAACGTAAAAACAATTTAGTAAACCGAGGGGTCGAATTAGTAAATCATACAAACATCAAGGGAGCGAAAGCGAATTAGTAAATCATACAAAACAGTTAGTAAACCGAGGGAACGAATTAGTAAAACGTACAAACAATTTAGTAAACCAAGGGAACGAATTAGTAAATCATACAAACATTTTAGTAAACCGAGGGAATGAATTAGTAAAATCGCACAAACAATTTAGTAAACCAAGGGAACGAATTAGTAAATCGCACAAACAATTTAGTAAACCGAGGGAACGAATTAGTAAATCATACCAAACATTTTAGTAAAACCGAGGGAATGAATTAGTAAATCGCAAAACAATTTAGTAAACCGAGGGAATGAATTAGTAAATCGTACAAACATTTTAGTAAACCGAGAGAACGAATTAGTAAATCATACAAACATTTTAGTAAACCGAGGGAATGAATTAGTAAATCGCACAAACAATTTAGTAAACCGAGGGAATGAATTAGTAAATCGTACAAACATTTTAGTAAACCGAGAGAACGAATTAGTAAATCATACAAACATTTTAGTAAACCGAGGGAATGAATTAGTAAATCGCACAAACAATTTAGTAAACCAAGGGAACGAATTAGTAAATCATACAAACATTTTAGTAAACCGAGGGAACGAATTAGTAAATCGTACAAACAATTTAGTAAACCGAGAGAACGAATTAGTAAATCGCACAAACAATTTAGTAAACCAAGGGAACGAATTAGTAAATCACACAAACAATTTAGTAAACCAAGGGAACGAATTAGTAAATCGTACAAACACAGAGGAGACGAATTAGTAAATCGCACAAACCTTTAGTAAACCAAGGGAATGAATTAGTAAATCATACAAACAATTTAGTAAACCGAGGGAGCAAATTAGTAAAACGTAAAAACAATTTAGTAATCGAACACAAGATTGACTTTTTACACTCACAAACTGGATTATTGTACTGAATATCTGCAGAGTTTGCCCATTCACACCCTTGTGAATATTGCTTAACCATAAAGTTATGAAAACGAAAGGGTCATTTAAAGATCAGTTATCACAGTTGACATGTCATGACCATGAGAATATTAGAATAAGGCCGACCTGATTTACATACCAATGCTATCAGTATATTTTCGCCAGTAGTTTTCACATACAAAACATTAGCCAATCACAACAAAGGGCATTTACATGTACAAGTCTTAAAAGATTACAAATAGATCTTTAGACAGACAAAACCAGAATGTTTAATTCTAAAGAACAGAGATGGAGGAAATGTCTCACAAAATAAAATTACAACTGATTTTGCGGCGAGAAGCCTTGACTAATGTTATATTCAGAAATAAACTGCTACAAAAGGTCAGAGGCATGGCCTGATGGGTAGAGCATGTGTTTCGACATGTTGTGTATGTGGGAGACTTGTGTTCGAATCCAGGTTGAGTCATTTCCTGATCCGATTCGGCCCTCCACCCACCCATGTTTCCTGTCTCTCAGTCTAAATCAATAAAATGGCTAAAATCCCAAAAATGGAAACACAGCCCCTGTAACAAATGTGACCCTGGACCATAAAACCAGTCATATGTAGCACGGGTATATTTGTAGCAATAGCCAAAAATATTTACAACATTGTATGGGTCAAAATTATTAATTTTTCTTTTATGCCAAAAATCATTAGGATATTAAGCAAAGATCATGTTCCACGAAGATATTTTGTAAATTTCCTACCGTAAATATATCAAAACTTAATTTTTGATTAGTAATATGCATTGCTAAGAACTTCATTTGGACAACTTTAATTAGCGATTTTCTCAATATTTAGATTTATTTGCACCCTCAGATTCCAGATTTTAAAATACTTGTATCTCGGCCAAATATTGTCCTACCCTAACAAACCATACATCAACGGAAAGCGTATTTATTCAGGTTTCAGATGTATAAATCTCAATTTAAAAAAATTTACCCTTATGACTGGTTTTTCTGGTCCAGTGTCACAAATGGTCAACAGGTATTTGCAGGCCAAACCCCCTCAAGCATATAGGTAGAGAAAAAAACCTATAAAGTGCAGCCAAAGCAGACATTTGAGATCTACTGCCAATGTAAACGAGATGAGGCACTTTGTAGCTCTTATTAATAATGAGTTCATGCACAGGGTCATGCGTGATGCACGCAGCAGGTCTGAATGCAGCACAGCGGCCGCTCGCTCTGTCGTTTGTGTTATTCAACTCAGCTAGGTGTTGTTGGAAGGGAGAGCTCGCTTCACAGGCGGAGCCACCTCCATGCCGTCTCCCTATTGGTGCGTTACAGTCACCTCAGCCTACCAGGAAAGAACACAATGCTTATCTTTGCCTGGACTCATTTGAATTTTGTCTAAAAAAAGCAGAGTATGAATATGCAAAAAAAGGAACAAAAACGATAGAATCTCTTTACCCTTTACAGCTAAGCCCCTCTCTGATGCCTGTGACATTTTGTGCGCTGAGATGAGCTGAGGGTGATGAAACACGACACTGATGCTCAGCGCTCGCATCGTAATCACTGTTTCTCTGAACACGCCCTCTGAGGGTCAGGGCAGGTCACACGGCCCCATCCTCAACCAACTCCACCATGCCATTTTCCCACTCCGCCATCGTTATAGCTGAGTGTTTTTAATTAGTCGAGGGCAGAGAGAGAGAGAGAGAGAGAGAGAGCGAGGTCTGATTGCAATTAAATCCTTTCACTGGCATTCTCTCATCAGCCTCAAATTCTGTTTGAAAACCGGAGCGCTACTTTTTATAGAAACTGATGTTTTTGACTTCAATAATGTCCTCTCGAAAATAACGAGTGTTTGGATTTTCGAAATAGTTGATCATCAGATATTTTTAGAGAAATGGTCATCACAGTATATACTTGACGTGATATAAATAGAGCTCCTTCGTACGTCAAGGAAGGATGCAAATATAGAAACTCAAAAGGATCTGTTCAGGTCACACTTCAGACTAAAATTAAATGAAAGACCTAATCAATTATATTTTGCATTAAGAACATGAAGTAATTTTCAGCCCCATTAAGATGTGTTGCATTATTTCTTCCATTATTTTTATGACAATTATTCACATTTCCCTCCAGTAGTCATTACCGTAACACAACAAAACTCATTACTTTACTGTCATCTATGTCAGCCAGCTAGAATTTTGTCTTGGTGATATATTTACATTAGAAGAATTCCCAAAGCAACAACATTCAATATGACACAGGAAACCAAATATTTTTGCTTTTTAATAGACATAGAAAACATACATCAATGTAAGGCATGCTAACTAAAATGATAAAAACAAGGATACTTTTTTTTTTAATATATGCTGAAATTTTGTGAATTACAAAAACGTCCTCCACACTAGGCATAGCAAAAGTACAGTGCATCAGCGAACATGAGATTCATACGTAAGTTTCGTTCACACCAAGCACAATAACAATAACTATACTTACATTTTTTTTAATCGCTGTTTTTCTGTGAAAATAATGCAAACCATAGCAGAGGCATAAAACGTAAATCAGTGAACGTAAAATTAGTACGCAAGGTTTTGTACGCATTTTGTCCGTTTACACCAAGAACGATAGCTGTATGCCTTAACTTTTAATATTTGCTGTAATTCTATGAAAATAGTTAAACCCATGATAACAACTCAGAGGAACAATAGTGTTGGAATAATTTTCAGATTCAGTTTTTTTTTTTTTTTTTTTTAGCTAAAGAACAATAATAAAAAAATAAAAAATACCAGGCAATCAGAATCAACCAGACTTTAAAGAGCTTGAGCACCCAAAGGGATAGTTCACCTTGAAATTTAAATTCTGTCATTAATTACTAACCCTCATGTTGTTCCAAACCCGTAAGACCTTTGTTCATCTTCAGAACACAAATTAAGATATTTTTGATGAAATCCGAGAGCTTTCTGACCCTCCATAGACTGCAATGCAAATGACACGTTCAAGACCCAGAAAGGTAGTAAGGACATCATTAAAATAGTCCATGTGACATCAGTGGCTCAACAAAGAAAACAAAAATAACAACTTAATTCAACAATTCTTCTCTTCCACAATCACGATAGTACCACAACGCATGTTTGTGTATTCCTTTGTTTGAAAAATAAAAGTTTGTCACATGGACTATTTTAGTGATGTTCTTACTACGTTTCTGGGCCTTCGGATTTCATCAAAAATATCTTAAACTTAATTTGTGTTCCGAAGATGAACAAAGGTCTCAAAGGTTTGTAACGACATGAGGGTGAGTAATTAATGACAGAATTATTATTTTTTTGGGTGAACTATCCCTTTAAAGCAACAGATGACAAAACTGCAGCACAAGCTTATAATAACAGAAGATTAGTATGTGTTGTTGTGGATGCTAAAATGTATTATTGTTATACACTGAGCTGATTCAGCAAGTGGCCGTTCTGTCAGCTGCCCCAAACACTCACACACGGGCACTGGGCCATCCTTAACGGTCAGCCCTGGTATTATAGTAATGAGAATCATTATTAGGAATAAACTTAAAAACAACACTCTTGAATCATTACTGTAATGAGAATATGAAGCTATAATGAGCTTCATTGTCCTGAAAGTAATGTCATGAATAAGCTTCATTTGAAGCCTGTTAAAACAAGCTATTACTATTTATTATTACTATTATTATTTTGAGGTAAAATGTAACCTGGACATGTTTTCAAGAGATTCACACTGTTAACCATCACTGCAAGTTGTATAGTTTGTTTTTCTCTGGGTTTTATACTTCGCTTAATTAATTACTAAATGCATCTTTCTTGTTTATCTCTCCGAGCATTCACTAAACAAAAGCTTTGGGTTCTAATGCAAATGAATATGCGCAGGTGTGACTGGTTTTCTTGAAAGGGGAGACGTTATTTCCACAACAACAAACAAAAAGCTGCTGCTACTTGCTGCTTAATGTTATTATTAATAAGACATGTTGCTGAAAAAAATCTGGTGGGGAAATTAAACCTTTAAAATGATCTTTTTAAAATGGATTGGAAAAGAAGACAAGGCTTTAAAGATAGTTAATAATGGTTTGATCATTTTTAAGCCTGGCTGGGGGATATTCTGTAATTAACAGGGGCAGAGAAAATCAAATCAGGTTGTAAGGGTTGCAGAAGTTAATAATGTAAAAGCGCAATTTTCACCGTTCAATAATCTAGAGAGCACATCGCTGGAGGTTATCTGCAGGATTTTTAAAGTGTGGATAAGCTATTGTTTTGACATGCAGCATCAGGGTATTGCTGAGAAAAAAAGGGTGTCGACTAAAAACAAACACAAGAGCTTTTCTTAAAGAAATAGCTCACCCAAGAATGAAAGTTGTAATTTACTCAGCCTTACTTTACTAACACTTGGTGCATCATGTTTGGTTACAAGACAAGTGAGAACCAATGATCATAGCATGTATGCATAAAAATAAAAAATATGTATGTATACATACGTATATTTATTCTGTGGAACACAATAGGAGATGTTTTGAAAAATGCTCATGCTGCTCTTTTCCATACAATGAAACTGAATAGGGGGCTTGAGCTGTCAAGATCCAGTATACACTTTAGAGATGCACCGATACTGATATCGATATTGATAGCTGATTATCCAGAATGATGTCTGCCAATACCGATAGTTTGAAGAAAAAAAAAATCAATGCTAACCAGTGCTGTAAAATATACAGGGAACCCTCTCTTTGGTTTATTAACATAATATTAAAGGTTATATATGTCATTATACATGTATATATATATATATATATATATATGTATATTATATATATATGTGTGTGTGTGTGTGTGTGTGTGTTTGTGTGTGTGTGTGTGTTTGCAATTAAAGAAAAATATTAGTACACTGTTCAGTAAATGCTTAAAACTACTTATATATTAATTTAACTGCAGCCTGTCTGATTGACATCATACTACAATATGGATTTTATTTCAACATATAACGCACCCTTAACCCAAATGCAAATGAAATCAGATTTTTTCCAACTTTTTTTTTTTTTTACCAGTTATTTTTTGTCTGTTCCAAAAGCTTATCCAACATAAGACACAAAATAACTTAAAGAAAAAGTAAAACATTTTTTTCTTCTTTTTTTTTTTTTTGGATCTTGACAAGTGAAGCCCCTCATTCATTGTACGGAAAAGGACAGCATAAACATTTTTCAAAATATCTTCTTTTGTCTCCCACAGAAGAAAGAGTCATACAAGCTTTTGGGTGAGTATTTATGAACCATGAACAATAAAATTGCACTGGCTACAGAGAACAAAGTATTAACTATTATGAAAAACCATTTCAAAACATGGTAATACAGTGCATAAAACCCAAAACTGGATGCTGCATTTGATCCTATAGAAACTGTGGGCTGCTCGGTTGCTGTTTTTGATGTTGAAAGCAGCAAAGAGAAAAACCATGGAAACGAGAGGGGGGGGGGGGGCTTTCAAAGGGAGGTTTCACATTATGTAATATTCAGTACCAACGATGCCACCAAGGAGGATATTGGGACAAAATGCCCTCACAGCTCTAAATTACAGCTTAAATTCACAAGACAAATCTTGCCTTTATAATGCAAAAACCGTCTATGAACAAAGGCATTTTACACACATCTGTCTGTAACAGGCAGTAAATACCTGCCTGCGCCGGCCGGTGAAAGAAAAACTGGCACTTCCCTGGAAAGGAACAAATATCATACAGCTGACGTCGAACTAATCAATATCCTCAAGTCTCAAGCCATCCGCTTCAACTGGGTTTCACCACAACATGTTGCTTTTCCAAATTGCCCTGTTACCACGAGCATTGCCAGACAATAACATTTTCCATCAGACCAAATTGAGGAATTGAAGAGTGAATATGTGGCCGGAGCAGGGAACAGGCTGTTTGGATGCACGCCAGGCTCAAATTATCTTTAGTTTTATCAAGCTCCTCATGCGACGGACTCAAAACAAGCTAAACTAGCGCCTGGCCTCCCAGCTTGGGCTTAAAGGGAAACGCAGAACTGACGTTGTTCTCCTGCAGCGCGAGCAATTTTGAAATGAATATCAAAGACGTTAGACAGACAACAGACCATCTCCTTCCTGACGGAGATATTATGCAACGTGTGAATAATTCCTCAGCCATTTGATGCTTCTTTGAAGGCTATGTTATTCAAGTTATTGCATTTACGGATCATGCATGCAGAGGCAGGCATCAACATTTGCGCAATAATATCTCAGAGTTAAAGAATGTAGGGTGTTATTGACAGCAGGCAAATAACTGTGCAATTAAATAACTGAATCATGTGTAAAATACAAAGGTGTTTAAACCTGCAGGTTAGGATCATGTCTGTATGAAAGGAAATCAAGTGTACAGTTTTGTCTTGTTTTCCAATTAAAGTATCTAAGCATCATGATACAAGATAAAATTACATTAAGAAGGTTAAGACTTGTTTTCATAAAAGTTTGGATTTATTTTTCACACACACATTGGCAAAGTATGAACCTTGTTTTAAGCAAGAACATCCATGAATTTATGCTTTCAACAAAATTTAAAATCATTTGTCAGTAATCTAAGAAAATAAACATATTGAATTTTAGATATACATATTTAAATATTTAAATAAACGTTAATATTGTATTCTAGACATTCTATACATATCTATATATTTAAACATAAATACTGAATTCTACATATACATATTTAACTTAAAATAACATTTACACTGAATTTTTGATATAAATATGTAAATAAATGTAAATATTGAATTCTAGATATACATATTTACATTGAATTTTAGATATACATATCTACATATTTAACAAAACCTAATTATTGAATTTTAGATATACATACTTAACTTTAAAAAAACATTGCATTTTTGATATAAATATTTAAATGAACAAAAATATTGATTTAACTTTAAAAATGTGTACACTAAATTTTAGATATATATTTAAATATTTAAATATGCATTTATATTGAATTTTAGAAAAATATTAGATAAATAGAAATATATATATGCAAGAACACGTTTTACACACATACATTTTTAAATATTTAAATAAACACAAATATATATATCATTTTAGATATGAATATTTAAATTTAAATGAAAGTTTGCTTAGAACTTTAATAGTGTTTTAAAGGGTGTTTGGATAAAACAAGATCAAATTCAGATTAAGAAATTGATTTTTTTGGAGTGTGAGTATAATACATCAAAGGGTTGAACAAACAGGGTTCACTTTCTCAGACTATGATGGAGGAGAATTAATTCTCTATGTCTGCTTTTTATCTTGGAGGAACCCCGCTGTGTGTGTCGAGTGTGTGAACATGTGTTTAGTCTGCCTGAGCAACTGTTTTAACCTCTTTCTCTCTCTCACTTTTTATTGTGATCGTCTAGTCATGCATCTGTGACCAGAGCTTCAAACAACAACTGAATTTCACCTAAAAAGGAGTCAATGATCCTTATCAATGCCACATTGTTACACTTTTCAGGGAAACTGACCTACATATGGTTCACTTACAACTGTCTCTGCTTATTAAAACGGGGTAGAAGAAAGTATTTTAACATGCATTAATTACACATCATTGAACAATTTAACATGAAGTCAAAACAACCAGCATCATAATGATTTCACACTATCCACACATGCAGGTACATGATGTTCAGATAACAGTTCATTGAATGCATCCTCATAAACACTTGCACAGATTGCTACTACAAGATTAATAACTGCGAAAACATCAATCTTTCCAAATAGTATTGCTTAGTAAACATGTATTTTAATACAAGGTTGCTGTATTGGAAACACATGGAACAGTAAACCAGGTGTCAATAAGGACTTTCATCAACAGATTGAGTCCATAGCGCAATGAAGCAGAAAAACGGTTAATTTATTAAAAATTGTTAAATGTCATCATCGGCAGCTTGAGAATTCAGTCAATCCTTGATGCATAATATGAAAACAAATTGAATGTGCATCAAAGTTGTAGAGGAGAAAGAGTGTTTTTAGTTGCTGTGGCCATTATTTATTTTTTCACTATTCTAATCTCTTTAAAAATTAATTTTTAAAAGGAAAAATAATTTCCAGTCTCTTGAAAAACTGCATGCCTAAAATTTTTCAAATATTTTTTAAATGGCGCACATGACAGCATCTTCAAATGTATTTTATGTGAACGTACATATTTACTGAAATAATGTTTGCAATTGCAAATATCTAAATAAGCATAGTTTACATTAGTACAGAGTATTTCTGATATCATAGTCAATATTAGAAAAGCATTCTCCAAAGCAAACTATCATTGTTTAACAACTTGGTTTTTTTTAGACATAATTAGACATATTTCCACACAACAAATGCTATTTTCCCTCCATGACTATTCAAAGTCAGTCTAAATGTGAGAGTTTGCCAGCAAAATAACAACACCACAAGCAAAACTGTACCTTAAACTCATCTCCAGCATAGAGTCAGAGTATTCCTGTGTTCATAAGCGACGAGAGAGAGAATTAAAGAGAGAGAGAGAGAGAGAGAGAGAGAGAGAGAGAGAGAGAGAGACAGCATTAGGAGGAGGAGAGTGAGAGTGAGAGAAGTGCATGTGGGATGAAGAGAAGAGTGAAACAGACGGAGCTCAAGAGAACAGTGAGGGTTCGAGAGACACAAGAAGGACAGAAGGGAAGATGAACCGAGGGAGGAGGAGGAGGAGGAGGAGGAGGAGGGTGTTTCATGGGTGTGTGTGTGTGTGAGAGAGAGGCAGGAATGCATACACTATTGTAAAACAAGACGCTGTCTGTGTGCGTGGACAGAAAGGAGAAAAAGAAATGTGTATGCACACTTATTAACCGAAAGCAAACAAGTGAACATCATAAACTGTAACCTCATACCGCTGTTGAGAGGGTGCGAGCATCATAACAGGAAAGAGACAGAAGAAAAGACAGAGAGCAACAGGTTGATGAGCAGTCTCCCTAGAAACAGCAGGGAACAGCCGTCCTGGGGTTTCATGTTCACTCGCTGCAAACGAGCGACGCAACAAACTACAGCCAATGACATGCCATTAAGAATCAACTAAACTATCTACATAGTTTCTCACTTCGCCAGTCACTTGTTTGATAAAGATAAACAATGTGTGAATTTGCAACAGCATACTACTCTAATTTATTTCTATAATTTCTTTATCCAACATATTTTACAAGCTATTTCCTGTGAATGTGCCAGACTTCCGATTCTTTAGCCGCTACAGATAAATAAGGTAAAACCTTTGCGCTGCAAAACCTGTGTTTATGATTATGATAGTAAATTAAAATAATATGATACCAAATATCAGTTTGCCGTTTAAAGCAGCGTAACACACTGTTTTTGCACAGGTAAAATAACTTGAAGTGAATGACACCGGAAGTCTCGCACATTCAAGTTAGAAATGGCCACGCTCGCTCTTATATTGAGGGTACATTTATGTCAATTTAAAAATGCAAATCTTGTTATGTTATATTGATGTTATGTTTTGGCGGGCTACAAAATGTGACCTTGTAAAAACGTAAAAAATTGTTTCAAAGTGCAAGTTTTTGTAAACGATACCAGTACTGTCTCAGTATAAACTACAAAAACGCAAATTTGTGAAAATGTGACGTCATGTGCATATGCATAGGCTACTTGTTGTGAGCAGGGCATACTAAGTGTTTCTTTACAAACTGACGTCTCCAGATATTGGCCTGGCATGCATAATACAGTTTAAGTCAATTTTGCGAATACACGTGAATAGGAAAGTTATAAGTGAAACTTTTCAAAAACACAAAAGGAAAAACTTTTACGTTTTTAGTAAAATGCTATTTTGTAAAATGTTAACATACCCTAAAAATAAGGTGGACAAAGTAAATAACTAGGGGCCAGTTTTACTTACAGCTTGCACCAGCGCAAACGGTCTTTTGGCGTTAAAATAGTACTATCAGGTTTTACTAAAGACGCTCAGTGAAGAATTAGCACTGAAAAGGAGTGGATAGTTATTTTTTCACCTGACCTTATTAAATATGCATTTGTAGGAGTTTCCATTTCAGACACAAAATTTGTGGGAGGAGAGTATTCAAATGAATCACGCAAAGCATTTTACTAATGTTTGTGCTCGTCAAATTACTGGTATTTGCGCCATTATTTAATGCCCAAATAAAGTATGTCTTAAAATATTTTGCACGGTGGAGGCACCGCAGAGAGCGCGTGGTAGAAGGGAGAGGATTTTTTCCACATGTATTCATTTATTTAGAAAGCAAGAAGAATACATTGTCCAAACATATCGTTTGCCAAGCCATGTTATTTTTAATTTGCTTCAGGAAATAACTCCCAACTAGGAGTCAAGCAATAACCAGGTCTATCAAAACTTCTTGCAAACCTTCATTTTTTGGCCTCCGGTTCTTTTCAACATACGGTGGCTTCTTTATTTGTGACTGTGCTAATTTGCGCTGCGCTCGGTATATTGCATTGGTCGATATGTAAATGAGATGTTTCGTCTGTGTTCTTTAATTTGCGTATTGTTGGTAAATCACGCGCAGAAATTTCCATGCCTATCACCGCTGTTTTGGAATTGCGATCTCACGCTAATTTGCTCTGCTTAGTAAAACTGACCCTATTAATAACAAAGTGTGTTACAACAGACTGTTACTGTTACAATAAAAAAATAATAATAAGGTGGATATCACTGAAATAGTTAGTGGCCTATGCAAACAGATTGCATTTTTGCATTTAAAGAGTAGAGTATGTGAACTATTGTGCTAGTATGCTGTTCTGAATTCAGCAACAGTGTTTGAAGAGGCCCTGGCGACTCATCCTGTTTACTATTTATTCACTTATTAAAAAATCTTTGTAGAGATAAATTGATTCAATATTTATCTTCATTTTCCCCATATAAATAAATGGGTAATTATTGTGGGACGTGTTTCCCCCATGGTAAACCATGTCAACATTATTTGACAAATTGCAGTTTATAACTTTGATTATCATAATAAAAGCCTTCTAATTTGACATTATGAGCTTGAATTGTATGAAACAGCATTATGAATTGGTTGGTTCAGAACAGCAGTGTTCAAATCGGAGGTGTGTGATGATCCAGTTAAAGGATAATTCACCCAACCTTTGGATCCCAGCATTTTTTAAAGTGTTTTCTTTTGTGTTCAGCATAACAAAGTAAGTCATACAGGTTTGGAAAACTTGAGGGTGAGCAAACACTACATAATCTTCACACCACATTTCACATTCATGCATGAAATTACCATAATGTACAAATAAATAATGTAACTGGTTCATTCAGTGTTAGCTAGCTTGATTGTTTCCTAGTTCTAGTTTGGCTTGTCACCACATTGCACTTGCGTTATAATACTCAGCTTCACAGATTAAAATGGAAGTGTCTTGGCTCTATAGTCAGTAATGGAAACATTTTACTTTATTGCTTCACCACTCACAATCTTCCTGTATATATATAATAATTTTTTTTATTTTTTTTTATTGTTTAACAAAGTGTTCTGCTTTGACACTCTGCATTGTGATCAAAATCATTAAATATAATTTAAAGCCTGTAGTCAACTCTGCTAATTATAATGTTAGCAGTTTGTCGCATTGCTGTTGGCCCACTTGTCAGAAAAAGGACACAAATGGACAAACACAAATGTGTGTGTGTGTGTGTTTTCCAGCTTCATTGTCTATGATATCTATTATTGAGATGGGCCCCCTGGTCAGTAACCGGATACGACTGGACAAACACAGCTAACAGAACATTCCAATTAACTAGCGCTGCTGAAAGAGCCGCCGACTTACTCTGTGTGACACTAAACGCAAACAACAGATAATATAGTACAAATGGAAAAGTAGATGAAAGGAAAGCAGGGCTGTATAAAAGGTAGCAAATATAACATCACATACAGGTCCACAGTAAAGGAAAGCTCATACCACATTACATTTTAAGGGGTCTGACAATGGCAGGCAAGGAGAATTTCACCTCAGGTTATATTAATATCAAACCAGCAGTGATATTCCAACATGCCTGCATTTGCCGCAACATGCTGGGTCTGACACATCTACTGAAAATTGTCTGAGATTATTTTCAAGAAAAGCAGCCTGATCCAGAATTAGAATTTATTTAATTAATAATTTCTTTCTCTTTGAAATGCAGCAAGACAGCTGGATGAACTACACCTCCCAAAACAAGAAATCAAGTTGACACAGGAATTGCACGCTCTGTATTTCAAGGATGCAGGTGAGTTGAAGTTGTTTTGGTGGTTCATAGACACTCCTACACACCAACCCTCCCCAAATCTGCCTGCCGATACTCTCTGGAGGGCAGTGAAAGACCTCCAGTAGGGAGGAAGGAAGGGAGGGAGGGAGGGTTTGGGGTCTTCTGCTGTTCACTATCATACGCAGGATGAAATGTATTTAAAAAAAGAGTCCTTGGATTCAAACTATGGGCTCTTTGTTAGGTTTTCTCTGTTGTGTGGATAGTTCAGGGACTGATATCCATCTAGTCTACATTCACACCTCAGATGCTGTCAGAACTGAGAGAAAACAGGAAAGTTAATCAACACCAGCTAATGAGTATTCACTTACTGCTCGGCGTTCTTGATGTTTTTGCAGTTTTTGGCATGTTTTGTGAGAAACCTGCCAAAAAAAATTTATATTTAACATGAAAACTAAAAGAATTAAATAAGACGTTGCATTTAAAGTCTATGCAAATATAGGATATTTTGCATTGCATCTTCTATTTTCATGACCCCGTGATTTTCTTTCCTGTTTCTTATTGACAGGAAGGAGGGAGGAGCATGTTAATTCTAAACAGAATTTGATTGGATAATGATTTGTACACGCCTCTGTGTGCAAGATGAGTCATCAATATTTTTAGTCCTCCAAAAGAGATAGATATATATGCTAAAAGGTTGTTTTCCCCCTCAATTTTTATAGGGTAGCCTAGCATAGATGAGAGCATAGAAAGTCCTTTTATCATTAAAAAGATTTTTACAGGAAAAAATATTTTCATTCTCATAATGCAAGAAAAAATTCACTCCAGTAATCAAACCTCATTTTTTACAGTGCATTATGAGACTCTGTGGGTGAAATGTGCCTTAAGGTAACTGTAATGAAAATAATGTCAGGTTAAATTTTCTTTATGCAAAATGCAAATGTGACCTAGTCCTGTTTTTGTGAGATTTACTAAAAACAAGTAAAACTCTCAGCTGTCAGGTTTGCACTCAGTTCTAACCTTGGTCTCGCTATCAAAAACAAAACAGAACGGATAACAACAAGACAAAAAAGAAAGAGGAACTGCAAACTCATGTTACTGTGGGGAGGGCCAGACCGGTGTCCATTTCCCTTTAATATTGTAAGGAGGTAATAAAGAGGAGAGAACTGAAACCAGCCCAGCTGACAGTGAGGCCAGATAGAAGCAGCCATATGATCCCATCAAAGCCAGCCTGCCTTTTACCTGAGCTGCAGTGTCTGTGCGGGAGAGCGCAGAAAGCAGAACGCTGAGATGTTCTGTCAGCCCGGCTTTATAGACTGACCTGACGCTGGAGCATACAAAAATTAACTCAAACCAAACAAACAACAAACACTCAGAAACACATATGTTGTAGGCTACAGAGAGATTCACAAATATGCCACAAATATGAGAGTCCAGTTTGTCTCAATCTGTTTTTTTGGACATGAGACTTGGATGTTGTGTCGCTGTAAAGTTGAACTGAAAGCTGCATTTCCTGTATTACTGCTGAACTGTCAGTGATTAAAAAAAAAAAAAAAAATCTTAGTTTATTTCTTGCAATTCTGATTTTATTATTTTTTTCAAAATTGCAAAAAATAAAAGTCTGAACTGTAAGGTACAAAGTCGCAATTACCTTTTTTAATTTTTATCCCACAGTGGAAACTATAGACTATTCCATAGTCTAGCTTATATGTACAAAGAAAAACGATGAAAAAACAGTGCAGTGGAACTCAAAAACGCATTCTGTGTGAACAGACTCTAGCACAGCATTGCAACATGCTAAAACAACTCCAACCCTCTTATTAACCACATAGCAACCCCTTTTAAACCAACCAGGGCTGCATTTAACCAAAAACATTGCAAGTGTAAGTTGATCATAGCTCCATTGGTGGTAATGGGTCTACGATAGCCTTACGCCGATTTTGGGAAACGCAGCCCAGAACATGACACACTGTAAAACAAATCCCGAAGTTGTAAATAAAGCAATTGGAGTATGTTTCACAAGAAATTACTATTTGTGTAAAAACCCCTAAAGTAAATGTTTTTGGTTCACTAAAAACTCATGAGGACATAACCAAACAGCTACAAACTAACCAGCCAGTTAAACATTTCAAAACATGAACACCATTACAAGCTGTGAGTCACATGTTGGATCAAATCATTAAAAGTCAAAGATTCTGGTAAAGCAAAGAAATCTTCCCTCACCGGATGGGAGAGAAACATGGGGCGAAGCGACGTAGGAGCCAGGTTCATCCGGGACACTGCATAGTTCTCATTCCTCACAGATGAGAAGTGAGGTGAGGAAGAAGGGGGAGATCTTTGGGTGAAACACAGGAGTACAGTAGAACAATAGCCCTCTCTGCCCGTCTCCCAGCCCTGCTAGCCAAAACACAGGCCGCCAACGGAGACCAGAATGCCAACAGAACGCTAACAATGCTCAGCAGTCAAAATACTGAAGCCTCTACGGTAACAGAGCAACATTAGGAACAGACACACTCAACAGGTTATCCGTGGTGTAACACAAGTCCAAAGCATACTGTAACAATACAAAGTATACGTTGGTCTTATGCGTATGAAAGGGTATGTGTACAATTTGTTCAGCGTAAATTTCACCATTTGCACATGCAAACAGATTTTCCACATACTCTGTACACTAAGCTGGCACATGAGCCTTGAATGTTTTTGTAGTAATTAGTTTGTCCACAAGGTTTCAAAGTCGAGCAACAAAGGAAACTGAACAACAACACAACAGAATTGCAAGAAATCAGTCTTGTGCACAGCTGCGTCAAAGTATGCTCAACTGAGGATGAGCATGGATGGACGAGCTCAAACATGCTCGTTTTGTCTCAACATTAACCACAGTGAGGCGACATATAATGTTGTTGCGTTACGGGTGACCCAAGTTTGAATCCCGCCCCCCTCTTTCTCAATCACTTCACTTACTGTCTACTTTAAACTGTCCAATCCTAATTAAAAAACAACAACAAAAACAACAACAAAACAATATCATTCTGTTTATTTTAAGCGTGTGCTGCAGTTTTTTTCGTCTGCCACTTTAAATGATCAAGCTCTTTAAAGTCTCATTGGCAGTCCATATTTTTATCATTCATCAGCTAAAAAAGTCACTTTCAAAGTGATTCCAACCATATATTTCCTTTGTGTCGTTATCGTTATTATTGTGATATAGAATTAAAGCAATAATTAAAACTTTATAGTTTTCACCCTTGGTGTCTATGCCCCTTTACTCTCGCTCAGGATTAGGGATTTCAACACAAACAGGTGCATCTCAATTAGAATGTCGTGGGAAAGTTCATTTATTTCAGTAATTCAACTCAAATTGTGAAACTTGTGTATTAAATAAATT
This sequence comes from Cyprinus carpio, assembly GCF_018340385.1. NCBI lineage: Eukaryota > Metazoa > Chordata > Actinopteri > Cypriniformes > Cyprinidae > Cyprinus > Cyprinus carpio. The sequence continues at coordinate 5,996,607 of NC_056606.1, read as the reverse complement.
CAGTGCGCACAGACTGAAGTAGTTTAAGTCTTTGGTTCTTTTAATTGTGATGATTTTGGCTCACATTTAACAAAAAACCCACCAATTCACTCTCAACAAATTAGAATATGGTGACATGCTAATCATCTAATCAACTCAAAACACCTGCAAATGTTTCCTGAGCCTTCAAAACGATCTCTCAGTTTGGTTCACTAGGCTACACAATCATGGGAAAGACTGCTGATCTGACAGTTGTCCAGAAGACAATCATTGACACCTTTCACAAGGAGGATAAGCCACAAACATTCATTGCCAAAGAAGCTGTTCACGGAGTGCTGTATCCAAGCATGTTAACAGAAAGATGAGTGAAAGGAAAAAAGTGTGGAAGAAAAAGATGCACAACCAACCGAGAGAACTGGAGCCTTATGAGGATTGTCAAGCAAAATCAAATAAAGAATTTTAGTGAACTTCACAAGGAATGGACTGAGGCTGGGGTCAAGGCATCAAGAGCCACCACACACAGACGTGTCAAGGAATTTGGCTACAGTTGTCGTATTCCTCTTGTTATGCCACTCCTGAACCACGGACAACGTCAGAGGCGTGAGCCAAAATCATCACAATTAAAAGAACCAAAGACTTAAACTACTTACTATTTATTTAATACACGAGTTTCACAATTTGAGTTGAATTACTGAAATAAATGAACTTTTCCATGACATTCTAATTTATTGAGATGCACCTGTATACATTCTATGTATATGAATAATGCTTCAAAGCAAATTTATGATTACGACTTATGAACATTTATAATTTTCACCTGGCGGTTGATATACTGTCAAAAAAAAAATATTTAGAGTAGTATCTAGAGACCAGAATATCGTAGAGACTTAGGGGTGGGCTCTTTTGACTTATGTCAGGAGGAAACCAACTAGAAATTACCCAGAACACCCTAGCAACTGCATAACAACAAACTTAATACCATTCAAAACAGGTTAATTACAACACCTTTGTATCAAGCCAGTGAGTTCTGCATGTCTATGAAACCCAAATGTTCTCCAGAAAATGTAAAAATCGACTTAGTTTTGAAATACCTCCACAACTGGGCCAACAGAAGGCCTGCGAGCTCATAACTGCTGACAAGAAAGAATGGCATCTGCTGAAATAGCAAAAAATGCTGGCGATTTTACTCTAAAGGATCAATGATGAAGTAGCAGTGAGAAGTTTTTCATAATACCTTCAAGGTCTAACTTTGCAGGCATTACGAAATATACAAATACAGATGGACTCTGGTAATGCAAACTGATTTTACAGTATTAAAAAAACTGTTAGTGGGAACTGATGATGGAGTATGAAGTGTAAAAGAAATAACAGGATTTTCTAGTCATATGACTGTGGCATTCTTCACAGAATTAACCCAACACAAAACGAAACAGTCACAAAAAAATGGGTGACGGAGGGGAGAGGTCTCTTGGTGTGATGATAGTTGGGAAACAGAACAATATATTATTAAAATGAATATGGCATTGCATTTATAATGTATTTTTGAATAAATAGATTTATTAAAATAAAAAATAACACCATTTACCTATATATGATGCTTGTTTGTTTAAATTAGAATTTGAAATGGTTTGTTTTGTGTTCAGGTTATGAAAAAAAAAAAAATTCTTGCCATCTTACCGGTCTCTTCAGTCAAGTCGACACCCAATAATATCCTGTCAATTGCTCTGCTGTTTTGTCAGAGAAAATTCAATAGTGTCAGCAAAGTGTTTTTGGAAGGAAATTTGAAAGACTTCCAGTGACAGCATCTCTGGTTTAATAGCATGTACTCTTGGCGAGAGCAAACGAAGGGGCAGTAGCTCTAGAGTGCTGCCAAAAATGGAGAAATCTAGGCATTTGGGATTTTCCCACCATCATTCAAGGGAGCTCAGCGTTTGGAAAAAATGAGAGCGCCATCCTCTGCTATTGAGTTTTTTCAACAGGCTGAGTCATGTTTTGACAATGCATGCTTTCTTTTTTTATACTGGATGCTTGTGAATAATGGGATATTGGCATAATAATAGAACACATGGGCATATGACATTTGATGTGAGTTTTACAAGCCTAAAACATCAGTGGAAGGCTCAGCGAATTGGGCGAACCTGTTTGAGGCTTCAGACATGATGCTCTGGTTAACCAAACGGCATCTGTTGTGCCTGAGTTTGGCAGACTGGAAGGGATTTGCGCTGGGGGAGACGGGGGTGTGTCTGGCGTGGCCAACCCCTCTAAATCTACTCCCTGTAATTTACTCTGGGCTGTGTTTGCCACATACTTCACTACTGATTCATTCCCAAGCATCCCTCCAGTTCGAAGAAACAACTTTTACTATATACGGAATAGCATATTATCAATCTATCATACTACACATGCTGTAGTATTTCTGCAGTATGCAGTATGTACATTTTGTATGCATAGAATACTTGATGTATTTGCTAAAATGTGTAGTATACAACAGATCACACTGTACCATAATGCGATGCACTCAACTTGACCTTCCATTTGAGTGACGGATTAAACCATAAAATCAACCACAATGTTAAAAATCTATTCATTGACACAATATTTGATCAGGTTGCCAAGAGGTTAAAGAAAAGTTCACCCAAAAATGAAAATGTGCTGCAATTGTGGTCACCATCAGGCCATCCAAGATGTAGACAAGTTGGGAACATATTTGGGGAAATTCAGCATTATATCACTTACTCACCAATGGATCCTCTGCAGTGAATGGGTGCCGTCAGAATGAGAGTCCAACAATCTAATAAAAACATCATAGTAATCCACACCACTCCAGTCCATCAATTAATGTCTTGTAAAGTGAAAAGCTGCATGTTTTTGTTTCTTTCAAACACATAACTTTTCACCGATGGACTGAATTGGTGTGGATTACTGTGATGTTTTTATCAGCTGTTTGTACTATCACTCTGATGGCACCCGTTCAATTAAATTCAAGGAGTTTGAATTGTTTATCTTTTTAAATATTGCACACTAGTTTTAAAACCTAGTAGGAAGTATACACTGACCAAAAAACACAATTTGCTGGCATAAAAATGTTTCATAAATGAGAGTCCTATAGCCAAAATGACACAGGTAGGCAATGATGGTTTCTCACCACCAGCTGAAAAACAGCATTCATCTCATAACACAGCATAGCACAGATGGAAATAGAAGCGCTTGTCTCTCTGTGCTCTGAGTGGCTTTTAACTGTTGAACAAACTGTTAAATAAATGCACTTCAGCGGGAAACCTGTGTAATTTGAACTGCAGAGAAGCGTTAATGCCTTACACCTCGACAATAGTCAACAATGCATTACTTTCCTAAATGTTCCAACATTAACACTGACTGAGAACAGCCGACAGTTTTCAACACTATTTATTCACCTTATAATATATTAAACAGCTCTGCTAACTCTCATAAAGGCAACACCCCCGTCCACATCAGCTGTTTAGATAATGTAAAGTTCTTCACATTTCACCTGAATATACAAATGCTGAAACATAGTCACATGATTGTTGTTTAGTTTTCCTAAACAAAAAGGCGAAACACACTTAAATGGGAGGGACTATGATTGGGATACCACACTGGCCCACGGGAGGGAGGGAGGCTCTGTGAGGGTGTGCATGCGAGAGGAAGATGATGAATGGCAGGAAGCCGGGGACTTTGCCAGACGTCAACAACATCTCTTGCTGTAATCCTCATGATGGATGGAAAGCATGACGTTCCATTACAAGATGAACACCTCACCTGAGCAGAGGCTGTAGGACGAACTTGGGAAAATTTAGTTGTATATGACTTTTCACAAACAATGACAAAATGGGAACTCTCTCAAAACGCGTTTTAAAAGGTTTGTTCAAATTTTATCTATATTTATATGATTACAAAGGCTGTTAACCACAAATGCAGATGTTTTGAGGAATGTTTATGCTGCTCTTTTCCATACAAACAAAGAAGGAACTGTCAAGCTGCAAAAAGGACAACACAACATCATAGAAATACCATGAAAGTAATCCATGACTCATATTCCAGGTTTTCTGAAGCATATTTTATGAAGAACAGACCAAAATCAAATGGAAGCTCAAATGCGTTTACTCGATGAGCAAGAACCAATGAGGTTTGAACAATAAATAAATAGTAATGTAAAATAAAGATAAACTTTCTACTTCCAAATTTACATGTAATTCAACAGGTTACTTGGAATTTCTTTGTAATTATTTGTAAAATTTAAAAGACATTTCTTTTTTTTTTATTAAATCTGTTCTAATAAGACATGGTTTAAACCATTAGATTCATATGAATTACATTCACAATGTCTTATTGAACGTTTTAAAGTGTCAGTGTTGGTTGTGTGGACTTTCAATGGAGAGACAGAAACCTCTCAGGTTTTATTAAAAATATGTGTTTCTAGGATTAAAGAAAATCTTGTGGGTTTGGAAAAATGGAACAACTGATGACAGACAGTATAGTTACTTATTTTTGTTGCAATAACACAAGAGTTACGTAAACTCAAAATAAAAAACCAAGCAAACAGAAAAATACAGCAGTTAAAATTATACAAGATTTTTTAAATGAATAATCTACTATATTTTCTGGTAAAATGATAAAGTGAGCGCACTTCATAAAGTTTTTTACTTGCATTAAAACAAGGACAGTCTAATGAAATATATTTCTAAAGACAGACGGACAAATCATGGCACGTTTGACATCACTGATACCAAAAGCAAATAGTTTTCACATTTTGTGCAACCGAACACATTGCTTTCTTTGAATATGATTTAGAGGAAATGAGATTTGAGAGCTACAGCGGAGGGCAAGATTTTAAATATCTTTCTTTCAAGATTTTTGTCTGCTCTGCACACAAAGCTACCATTCAGAAGATATTGAATTTGCACGAGAGTCATATGGAGCTTAAAATCTTAAGGTTTTGCTATATGGAAAAAACTTTCTTCAAAATATTCTTTTGAAGAATATTCAAAATATACACAAATTCTTTTGTGTTCCATGGAAGAAAGTACGTCATACAGGTCCGGGTGAACAGAAGATGACAGAATTTTCATGTCTGACTACAATTTACAGTATGATAAACATATTCAAAAGCGCCTGTTCATCGATTCGTCAACATACTAAAGCACAGGAGCTGGTTTTGCATGCTGCCATTATTCATGGTAACAAAATAAGGAACTCTCTGACAAAAACCATTGTTGCTTGTCTCCACATTATTTTTTCTCCATCAGTCATTATAATGTGTGAGTGCAATCATCTAAGACAACCTTTAAATAAGCAAACTCTGAAAAAGTAAGTAGCATTTCATATTGGGTCAAATGGTCATGCTTGATTGATGTCAGGGGAACAAGGCATTTGTTCACAACCATTTTACTTCCACAATGTGATACGTTTCTGAGCAAAACAGGACATTAAACAAAATAGCTTGATTTCATTAATCAGGAATTGAATGGATGGTGAAAAGAGGCTTTTATATGACAAATCGTTAAACAATAGGCTTTTTTAAGATTTTTGCCAAGATTACAGAGGGTCTTATTAAATAGTTCCCTTAGCTAAAGAGAAAAGACATTCTACTGACTTTTAGAAAGACAAACATGGACAAGCTCAAATAGATGTGATCAAGTGCCGACAATTAGCTGAACATTAAAAAGAACTGCTGGAAATGATGAAAACAGCTAGTAAACATCATACATTCGCTGATCAAACAGTGCTGTTTAGAAAGGAAAGAAGCGGTGTAGTATGTGTGGAAATGAGGGTAGTGTCCATATGGCAGACATGTGAGTGGGCGAAACATGTCGCCTTCCTACTGAAATCCAGAAAAAATGTTGGTATATTGGAAATTCTGCACAGCTGAGGAACAATGGCACGGCATTTGAATTTAAACAGGCTGAACATCTTTGAATTTATATACATGTGAAAATGTAAACGTATGCACTCTGGAAGGCAGTTATAAATAGCAGCATTCAAGGTTTACACAAGATTTTTTTTATATATATATATAGGCCTATAAAGCTCAAACTAACCATTACTGTCAAATTGTGTGAAGGTTGGTTATGTCTCAGTGCAAGACTAGAATGATGGTAATTGGACAAAGAAGCTGGCGAACGTGACATTTAAGGCAAAACTCAATTTCAGTTGAGCCATGCCACATGCATGTCTCCTGCGATATTGCAAAAGGGTCAAAAAAGGTCCAAGATAAAGAAAAGGAAAGATTTTTATATATTTATGTTGGTTTTAAAAATGTCATCTGGTGTAACCATAAAGTAAAAATATATTTTCCTATCATCTTAAATACATGCAGTCTACACATCTAAATCATTATTTTCAAACACATTTTTAAATGTATTTTAAAATTAATTTTTCAAGGTTTTTACAAATATGGTGAATTATTGATTCATAAATATAATCACATTTTGGGGAGTCACACCACATGACATTTTACTAATCTAACAAGATATAAATTGTTGTTTTATATATATATTTCCCCCCAGCATTTTTATACATGCTGGTTGCAACATGACTTTGATTTGGAAGTTTTCAAATTATTAATATGCATTAATAAACATTATTATTATTATTATTATTATTATAAGGATATATTAGGAAAGTTTCATCACCCTGACATTTTGGACGTTATGTGCCCAAAAATATCAAAATAAAATTTACTTCAGAAATTATAAACATGCTCATCACAGAAGAGCCAAGTCACTGTATGTAAGAACTGATTTTTATATAAAGTTATAGATTTGGACCAAACTAAATATGCATCATGTTATTGAGATAAAAGACTATGCTAGATTTTTTTCAAAACTTGTCACTTGTTGTGGTCCATTGTAATGTGGTTAGGGGTTTGCTTTCACCACTCGGCTAACCCAGGTGGTGTGAACAGTGTTATCACCTAATATAAGCGGCGAAATACACATGCGCTGCTTCGGCGTGCGGTGTGAAACAAGGTTTAGTAAGTACCACTCAAAAGACCACTTAAAACACAGGTCAGCTTTAAGATATGTGCTATCACAAAGCTGCATCGTCATTTTCACATGCTGACAATAAAAATAGACCAGCAGCTTGCAGATCTTCATAAGGTCTCTTATCCCTGTGAGGCCAACCATCACATGACAATGTTTTTCTCTGTTGTGCTCTAGGCCTTAATAAAATAAAACAAGAGCCTTCTCCATTCTCGTCTCAGATCTAGCAGTACAGTCCAGCCCTGTAACCTTCTGTTCTGACCTACAAAACACCAAATCTTTACGTTTAATAAATCGCCTTGGACTAAAAGCACTTCTCTAGGATCAGTTTGTGTCTTCCATGTCCAAAAGACCTATATCACAAGAAAAACAATAACCCCATGCCTGATAAGCACTCATTTCCTGCCGTGCTTTGTATGTTCATGTGCTGTAGCCTGTGAATTACAGGTGTAGATTATTTATTTGTCATTTAATTAAACTTTCCCATTTAAATCATCCCACACGTTTACAAACAATACCTCAGAATAAGAAAGATTTATTCTTTTCATTCAAAAAAAAAAAAATAAAAAAAAAAAAATAAATAGGCCAACTTGCATTGAATGAGGGGTCTGATATCTAGTGGCCGAGCAAATCTTGGTAACCAAACATTTGGCAGTAGGCACTGACTTCCAAAATATGGGGGAAAAATACTATGGAAGTCAATGGCTACCATTAACTTTTGGTTACTAACATTCTACAAAATATCTTTTTGTGTGTGTTTAACAGAAGAAAAAACTCAATACAGGAATTAAACAAATTTTGAGAGCGAGAGGATGGTCAGAAATCCCACCTACTGACTACTATCTATGTTTCTGCAATGTTTTTGCCGATATGGGCTAATAAAAGTAATTAAACGATACATCAAAGCGTTGAGAAGATATAATCAAATTCATTGGTCTAGCATTGCACGTTTTAAAAAACTGTCCTATCTGCCGAATGCAAAATCCAAACTTCACGAAATTTAGCATGAATAGACAACTTGACAGTCTGAGGATGTATGCCAAGTTAGGTCAAGTTCTGCCAACAGGGGGCGCTACAACTGGAAAAAAATCCTTATAACTCCACAGTTGTATAATCAATCAAATCTATATGCTTCTTCTTTGGCAAATGGTAACGAGTTATTCTATATCCATATTCACATATCACTGTTATATTACTACTAACAAACATGGCTGTCAGCAGCCAATTAAATTTTATCAGCTTATATGTCAAATCTGATCTGAATAGCCAGCCATTATGAAATTTAGATATGCGCTACAACACATTTGTGCAAATAACTCTGAAACCTAGGCTGTTTGTCTGATTTCCATAAAAACACAAAGTCTCATATTATATTAGAAAAATACATGTATCACCGTATTTTATATTTTTAATTTATTGTTATTACCCAATACACTTAAAAAGGTTTCTTATTAGCAGCTTTTAACACCCAAGAAAATGTTCCATTGCAACAAAAATTTCTTGTAGAAAATATTAAAATGTTCTTCACACTAAAAACATGGTGCTCTTAAGAACTGTTTGTTGAAAGGTTCTTTGAGGAACCAAAAAATTGGTCTTCTATTGCATGTCTACAAAAACCCCTATTTGGAACCCTAATTTTTAAAATTGTTCTATATTCTTAAAATACATTCCAAATAGGATTTCACTGCCATTTTTGGTTCATAAAGAACCTTTCAGTGAACAGTTCTTAAAAGACCCTTGTTTTTCTGGGTGTGAAGAACATTTTAATAATCTAAAGAACCTTTGTTGCAATGGAAAGATTCCATGGATGTTAAACGTTCCTCATGGAACCATAAATGCCATAAATAACGTTATTTTTAAGTGTGTAAGAAGGTTTGCCATTCTTATAATAATAATAAAAAAAGAGGTTCACATAAAAAAATAAAAAAACATCAAAAAGACAAAACACCTAAAAAAAAACAAAAAACCCCATCAAACAAAAAAGAATAATATGTATACTCCTATATATGTGTTTCTTTTTTTTTCAGGCCTCTTATGCAGGAAGCATGTGCATAAAGCTCATGATGTAACTCACCACAATCTAGCAGGGGAACTTCCTCAACATCTCACATGGGTTTGAGGGAAGGCTCAGCTATCATGCTGCTAGTTATTCCTGCACCCCACACTCTGGCTAATTATCACAGCTCAAACTTATCAGGAGGATACTGACAGGATGAAACATTTCCTCCTGAAGACAACATTAGTCTAAAAGTGAAATGTCTTAGATGAATCACCCACATGAGACAGCAAAGTGCCCACCACATGGTTTCCATTTTGGAGCTATTGTGATTGGGTTACAATGCATCATAATGAACTGTAGGAGCAATCATTTCTAATTCATGTGGGACAGAAGGCTGGAGGTTTTTTTTTTTTTTGTGCAACAGTGAAGAAAATAGTGCATTATTTGGAGGAAGCTCACAAAAACTGTAAAGAAATGTACATTTTATAACAAAATCCAATAAAAAGCTTATTTTTCATAAATAAAATGACTGTAAAGAAAAAATACTGAAGAAAACAACCATTGTAATGTGAATACAAATAAAGATATATTATGTTAATTATAAAGTATAAATAAGCCCTAATAGTTTTTGTTGCACTGAATTTAAGTAGGTTTTAAAAGACTTTCTTAAAATCATCAAATATCTATATTTTGTTCATACAATATTATGCAGGATTTATATTACAGGAATGAAGACTGGTGGTTAAATGCACTTAATTGTCATGAAAAAAATATGACTGCAACATAATGTTAATAATCCTAAAATATTAATTTTCTGTATTTTCAACGGGACAAGTTTTCTTGAGCCTAGAATATGAGGCACTTCAGAATTATTCAGACAAAACCATAACCAACTTGTGAAATTCAAGGTCTGTAATTCTGACTAAATTCTATTTTATATCATGTAGATTTTTTTTGTATTACCGGAATAAGGATTGTGGGGTTAAATGGCTAAAAAAAAAATCATAATGGTCCTCCTAAAATAGGCATACTTTTCTTTATGCAAAATATAATTTCCTATTATTATTTTAGTTGAAAAATGACTTTAAAATGACTTTTGAGACTTTTTTTTTTTTTTTTTTTTACTTTTTGAGATGTTTCCATGCTCAAAAACCACAAATATTGATTTGTTTTTAGCACAATAACTACACCTTTTTGAACTGAGGGCATTGGTTCTGCTGACGACTGGTCGGGCCAGTTTCCAGCCCACAGGGCAACATCTCTCAAGTACACTTCGGACATCACCTCAACAAGGTCGATGATTTAGGTTAGAGGGCACTTGGAATATGGACGCAGGTCAGACAGAAATCAGCTCATTTATTTCTAAATTACATCACTACATCACAAACCCTTAGTTGGCCACGACACACAAACACAGGCCTCCACAGAAGCTCGGCTTTAGCACTTAATCTAAATAATTGTGCTGCAATCAGTGTCGAAAGTAGAATTCTACCAACTACCTTCCTTTTTCCTCCTTACTTCGGTTTTAAAATCTGAAAAAAAAAAAAAAAAAAGTTCACGACTGGTTAGTCATACTACGGTATAGACCTGCATGTCAAACATTTACCAAACACTTTATTAAGATTACAAACAACATTATTTGTAGTCTATATTCAATTATTTAAAAAGAACAAGCCGTCAAACAAATGAGGTTTCTCTAGCGGCACTCTGTTTCATTGCATCACAGTTGGCTGACACCAGGACTCTGTTATAACTGAAGTAACACAAACTGAAGCGCTCAATACCAGGTGGACACCTTAAGCTTCCACACTTTTAAAAAGCCAATGAGAGACACCGAGGCAAAGTGAGAAATGGGCATTCAGTCTTTCAGGAGCAGACTGTGATCCCCACACTGGAGAGATGTGGGAGTTGTTTGATGGTGGAAATCCCCCGGGAGTGTGAAAATGCACAATTATCTAATGCCTTCGCTTCTGCAGCACTGCAACAGCACTTTATATGCATTACTAAGAATACTGTACTATAAAATTAACTGTTGGAAAGATAAGCACGCTAAAAAGACTGAGGTGTAGTGCTATTATAGGAAGCTGCTGCTGTTTGAGGAGCTTAGACACTTCAGCATTAACCAAAACAAAACCATAACTTGCGCAATTCAAGGTGCGGAATAACCCTTTCGATAAAGTCTTGTTTTACTAGCGATTCCTGAATATGCCCTTTATGTTGAGTCGGATCTTTCTGATGAATCGTTTGAACTGGTTCACTAATGGATTCTTTCAGGAATTAGTGAAAGAGTCAACAACTCACCAACTCAGTAAGTAACATGGCTGTGTTTGAAGCCATAGGGAACATTATCAAGTGCATTCATTTAATCCCATAATACACCTTGATAACGAGTGTACAACAGTACACTTAACAGCTAGTATGCACTTTGTGATGCCAAATTGATTGAAGAATAGGCATCTACAGCACTTCTGTCTCGAAAACTCGATTGTTTTCATTCACTCGCATTGAGAATCAATCACTGAGGATTTATATAATGCAACAAACAGTTACCATTCAGAAATATTACAAATAAAACGTACTGGAATATGTTTATGACCCGATAACAGTTTTATCAGCATGTGCTGTTTGAATAAAACATGCAAAACTTCACCCTGACGTGAATTGAGTCGCGTATTGTTACTGCACATTGTATTATATTCTGAATTACTTCATTAATAAAACCAAATAATAAGCAATACTGTATGTGTCTAATCACAGTAAAAGCGCGAAACACGTCAGGGACCGCGTGACGTAGAGAATCACTGAACTTAGTTTTTGAAACGAACTGTTCTAAAGAACCGATTCCGCGAAGCGAGTCACTAAAAAGGACAAGCAATACAGTAAGTGAGTACAATATAATCTGTGCGGCACGCCCACGCACAGGAGTGTAAACAATGACAGCTAAGCACACTAAACAACACCACATATAGAAAAGGTAAACGATTAATAAAACGCTCGCGCAGTCGATACTGTAAACGTTCAATGGAAGCGCGCTGTTTATCGCGACGCGCTGGCTGTGCAAAAGTCGCCAAACGTAATATTGCGATATAAAGACGAATGTCGCGTTATTCTTTTACAATCCTCACATAAAACCCACTTCAGAGCGTCGGGGGACGAAATCGCCAGCGCATAGCGCCAGGAAACACTGTTTTCTAGACAGATTCAGCTCAGAAACGCCCCTTCACGGCTTTAAAATGGCAGCAGCACATGAGGAGCTCTTATTTCCTTAATTCTGACCACTTCACCAATCTATTACCTCGAATCCACGCCGCGTATACAGAAGAGCGAGATCTGAACGTAAACGAGGAGTGGTTGTATAACAAAAGCTAGCAGCAAAACGAAATTAAATTCTAAACCAACGCACTTCCTTGAATCTAACTTTGATCAGGCTATATTCTCAGTGCCATACGCCCTTATTTTGCATCTCAACAACATTAACCGAGTATCAGTGTTAACCTGGTTTTATACAGTCTATTAACACATAAGCGACGTGCATCATAATTTTATCATTTTAACACAAGCCAAAAAAAAAAAAAAAAAAAAAAGTAAAGTAAAAGACTGTCACTTGAGAATATTTCCATTTGCATTTAAAAATAAAAAAAGCAGCCTATGGTTACATCTTAGCAGTTTACGCGTTCGCTCCCTCCCCCACTTTTCTTCCCATGCCATTTCTGACGTGCCATTATTATTATCATTACACACAATAATGCAAACACTTCAACACAAGATCAACTCAGCAAGCGCGCAATAGGAGAATAAGACACTGAAACTCACATACCCATCCATTGCACAGAGCAAAACAGAGGCGAGGCGGAATAACAATGCAAGCCCAGGGAGTGAAGAAAGGGTGCTGCTGTTAGTACAGTTCGGCTGCCCAACACACAGTCACTCTCAAGCACAAAGGCACGCACACACTTCCTGCTCCTGACGCGAACACACACACACATACATGTACAGAAGCTTCTCTGTACAAAATGGCCTCCCCTTTCAGCAGACACACCTTTGAAGAACCGAGTAATATTTTTGTTTGCTGGACGTTTTGTTGAAAGCACCAAAATAGAGTTCGCTGTGGCGCGCGATGACAATGAAGTTCCGCGCGTCCGCTATTTTCAAGCCCAGCGCGTGTTTGGGATCATTTGTTGATGCTATCAGCACTGTAAGCTCTGTGGAGGATGATTCTGTTCTTGGGATATATTTATTAATTAGGGTAGTGGGCCTTGGAGAAGTGCTTTAAGAGCTTGACGCTTGCAGTAAACACGAAGTCGATACATTCAAGTGTCAAATACTTCCTGGAGCGAGCCTCTGGTGCATTTAATTATTAGGCTACTTAAGAAATAATGTCCATGTTTGTTTTTAAATAATGACTATTTTTATACGCGTGTCGTATCAGGACAGCAGTGAAGATGTCATCTTCTCTGTACCTGAAGCGTGTAAGAACTTGTTTCACTTGGTGGACCAGCTGAACTGCAGTCTTGTGCTTACATGGACTGTGTGTGTGTGTCACATGAAACTGTGTACGTAGCATACATGTAAACTATTCCAATGCATCGAGAATATGAATCAGATGAAATCTGAATACTGTAGTTTATTTCAGGGAGTTTTAAACTAGGAGTCCTGGGTCCCCCAGAGGGCCACAAAAGGATAAGGCACGTTGAGTCTGTGGAGAAGATAAAAGTGAAAAAAATAATGAACTAAAATTACATTTTATCAAAACAATATAAATACATTTGATTCAATTAGATAAATATATTATTCTAAAAAATAAATAATGTATTATTTATATATATATAGATATAGATATATATATATATATATATATATATTGACATATTATTAATTTAAGGGATCATATTTAGGGGAGACTGAAACCCATGGATTATAGTGTCTGCTTGACTGTTTATATTGTGCTCTTGAAACAATTGCATGTTGTTATGGGGCAGAGTTAAGAAAAAAAAATATTAGGAACAATAATATAATCACAATAGATGACAAACAACAGGGTGTAGGCAACCCAGGGAAATAAATAATAAAAAAGGGAAACAAGAAAACAAAAATGCAAAACTGGGTAAATCATTTATTTAAATATTATGTATTGCCACAATTTCTATTCAGATGACATTGAAGCCACGTCTACCACAGCGCTCCAGCACACTAGAGGGCGCTACAGAATCAGCTGAATGAACACAGAGAGTGAGAAAGAGATTGTAGTTTTTATTTGTAGAAATACAAAAACATAAATTATTACAAATAAATCACTTATTTATTTTTAACGACTGCATCACTTTTTATTTTAAGGGATTTTAATATACATACATTAATTTGTCTTCTATTTAATTTTATATATACGATGACAACAATATAGACAATATACATTTTTTTATTATTTTATTCCATGGCTTGAATAGACTGCTATGTTAAAACCATAGACTGTGGTTAAAACTGTAATTTTCTGCCACCAGAAAAAAACGTCATCACTGTTTGCAAACACTGAAATTGGTCTATAAAGCAAAAGGGTTGAATTTGGCACATTTCCCTCTTTTATTATTATTATTATTATTTTATTATTTACCTGTTCTAAATGTTGTTTATTACACATTATGAATTAAAAATGTCTTAGTATTGTTTGTGTTAATATGCAGATAATCATAAAAAGTTGCATTTCCTAGCAAATTTATCGTTAACATTGTTTGTTTGTTTGTTTGTTTGTTTACATGCAAAGAGGAATTTTTTTTTAAATATTTTATTACAATCTAATAATATCTTTTGCTATTTAGTGAAATCATGCATTACAAGAGACTCTTTGAATAACACAGCAATTAATAAAGTATTTGTGGTTTTATATTTATGTGACCAATTCCTTTCCAGTTTTCCCTTCCATTCTCCAATGTCACATTCTTTTTTAATGTTCCTTTAAAAACAGTAGCGTGTTAACTACTAGAGTGAATGAGTGAATGAATGATACAGTGTATGTTTCTAGAGTAAGGTCTGGAGGTCTTTGGCTTGTTCAGTACGTGTTGAGTTTAATGTTACACGCAGTGCTTCTGTAGTTCATTCCGTTCCCAGACACTGTACAGGAGACACAATGCTGCAGAACACAGGGTGAGTTTGTCTCATTCTTGCTACTTAGCCCGTGTGTTTTGTTGTAGTGCACTTTAATAAACCAAGCTGTTGTTTACTGGTATTAGAATACTTGTTTTATACGTATGAGCTTATTTACGCACGATATTATGTTATTACTAGACTGTGTGGTCAAACGTTGCTTCCGACGTAATTTAACTGCAATCTATTGAACCTGACTTAAGCAGATTATAGAAACATATTTCCCATTATTATGGTATGTTTGCAGTATTTTTAAGAATTTGACCTTTACCCTAATTTCCTATGCGCAGCTGTCAAGGAATGCCATAACAAACAGCCATGTGATGTATAACATTGATATACAGCAGTGCTTCATGACACAGGACAAAATGGACAACACAAGTGCAATCAATCAATAAAAATAATGTTATATATAAGAGAACCTCTGTGACTTAGCAGGTGAAATACAGAAAGAGTGCAATAAATGTTTTCATAGCACTGTTGACAAAAAGTAGTTACACAATTGTGCAACATAACTTTAAAATAAAAATCTCTGAACCTTTGCTGTTTTCGATACAAATGGCAGGTAAAATTGCAGAGTTTGACTGATTAGTCACAATACTTAGATAAGAATATGATTATATCCACAGATATATCCATCTCTGGTTAATTATGTAATCTGTTATTGTTTGTATAATGCATTGATTATAATAGGATTGGATTATTATATGATTATGCATTCACTTTAGGAAGCTGGCAGGATATACCATTTTCATTACCGGAGCGAGTCGAGGTATTGGCAAGGCCATTGCTCTCAAAGCTGCGCGGGACGGAGCCAATGTGGTCATCGCTGCCAAAACCGCTGATCCTCACCCCAAACTGCCGGGCACCATCTACACAGCTGCTGCAGAGAGTGAGCGCAGGACTCGGTTGCTCTTACACACCTTTTTAATCGGACACTACAGAGACGAAATTCAAAAGTAAAAATCCCGTTCATTGTCTTTGTGGAGAAAGTGATTTTAATCTATAGCTAATGTATTTAACTTCTCAACACAGTTGAGTTTTTAAAAACTAAATTCCCAGGTTATTTCTACATTACCCATAATCCTGAAGAGAGAGCCACCAGCAGTGAATGCATTGCAAATGATTCGATCAAGTTTTTCTTCCATGCAATTATTTAGTGTTGTTCATGTCAATCATAGCAGGCTATATATAACAAGCATTGACATGAAAATTGATCTGTATTACCAGGCCTAACGTGTACCAAGAAAATATTCCTGACACCGTTACATCACCCGCCTGGACTGTTGTCACAAGGCCATGGATTCATGCTGTTGATTCTGGCTTTGATTGATGGCCAATAGGCTGTTACTAACCAACCAATCATCACTTGAATGTTTACTGTACTGTTGTTGTGCATCACTCTTGGACACAATGTACAGTATCTTCTAAAAGCTACTTCCATCATGATCATGCAAAGCAAAGGTTGTCTCAAACTGGTTTCATGACAAATACAATTCTGAAAGACGTCTCTTGCGCTCACTAAGGCTTATTTGAGCAATATACAGTAAAAACAGTAACTTTTATATTTTAAAGGAAAAGTAAAAAAAAAAAAAAACAAACAATAAAAACATCACAATAATCCACAAGCAATCCACACAACTCCAGTCTATCAATTAATCTCTTGTGAAGCAAATCGCTGCAAGAAACAAAATCATCATTAAGGCTTTTCAGATCATTGCTTCTGGCTAAAATACAAGTCATCTATCCATAATATAACTTTCTTCAGTGAAAAATAAATCACTGTTTATAAGTGAAAACAGTTCAAAAACAGCTCTAAACAAATATGTTGGTGGATTTTGATGGGAGACACAACATGTGATGGAGGTTTTCACTGGAGGCAGCGTTATTATGGAGTATGGATACTCATATTTTGGTCAAGTTAAAACAGCTTAATGATGGATTTGTTTCTTACAAACAGAATTTTTCAGCTCACAAGACATTCATTGATGGACTGGAGTTATGTGGATTATTGTGATGTTTTCATAAGCTGTTTGGACTCTCATTCTGACGGCACCCATTCACTGCAGAGCATCCAAGTTACTGTACATAATGTTAAATATTTCATATATGATTTCATGTGATAAGTCTGTCTGATTAACGTCTGTTTGATAGTTGAAGCTGCTGGAGGGAAAGCACTGCCGTGCATCGTAGACGTCCGTGATGAGAAGCAGATCAATAATGCTGTTGGAAAAGCTGTGGAGAAATTTGGAGGTGAAGTACAGTATATGAAATGTCTCATATTCCTAGCACCAGGTTGTAATTTTGTCTTTCATCTTGTATGCTTCTCTTGACAGGAATTGACATATTGGTCAACAATGCCAGTGCCATCAATTTAACAGGAACTCTGGAAACGCCAATGAAGAAAATCGACCTTATGCTGGGCATCAATCTCAGGGGAACGTACCTGACGTGAGTAGAAGTTATTCTTTAGAGTAACAGATCAGAGTAAATTATAGAAATATTTTCTATGTTAATCGACAGCTTGTCACAGATATTGTCAGTAGAGCTTAACTTGCTTTGAACCCACAATATTCTTCTAACTGTGGCCGCTGTTTTCATGACAGGTCTAAACTGTGCATTCCACATCTTCTGAAGAGCAAGAACCCTCACATACTTAACCTCAGCCCACCTCTAAACCTCAATCCCATCTGGTTCAAAAACCACACGGGTGAGCGCAAGAGCGTTCTTACCTTCAGTGCTCGAGGGTGTATTCAGTAATAATGACACTGATCTTGTTTTCTGCTGTGTCTGTGTAGCGTACACTATGGCAAAGTATGGCATGTCCATGTGTGTACTTGGAATGGCTGAAGAGTTCAAGGGATCTATCGCTGTTAATGCCTTATGGCCCAAGACAGGTAGACCTGAGAACATTACAGTTGTGTTGCTGTCTATGACACAAACAGAAAACAGATATCTAAAAATTAAAAAAAAAATTAATAATATATATAATAAAAATGATAAAACTAACCCTTTAACTCAAAGTGAAAACAGATATGTAAAAAATAAAAGAGATGTAAATATTAAATCAAATTTAAAATATTAATAAAAGCTATGATAACATATTACTGAAAAAAAAACCCATTCAAAATACAACACAAATGATACAAAACCACAAACTCAAAAAAAACCACATAATTAAAAAATAACCAATCAATATACATCACCCAAGAGAGCTAAATCCACTTGACAGGGTTTCATTCAGCGATTTGTTTCTTTTTAGAGATAAGTGTACATTTCTTAAATCTCAAACAGTAGAGCATGTCACAAGCAACACCAAGGTCATGGGTTCAAATCTCAGGAAAAGCGAAATTGATAAAATGTAAATATATACCTTGAATGCATTGTGCAAATGTTATTTTATGATGTCTCTTGTGAAAATGGTGTGCACGTACCATTGTTTCACTTTTATTGATATTCAAAGCTTAAGAGCAGTATGTATTGTGATACATGCTATGATAAAGAAGTGGAATTGAATATAAATCAAAATCAACAATGATAACTGAATTAATCTTGTTGCATCATCTACTTTCAGCCATCCAGACCACATTAATGGACATGTTGGGTGGTTCTGGGATTGATAAACAGTGCAGGAAGGTGGAGATCGTGGCTGATGCAGCCTACGCCATCTTTAAACAACCCACCAGCTTCACGGGACAGTTTGTCATTGATGAGGACATTCTCAGGAAGGAGGGCATTAGGGACTTTGATGTGTATGCTGTTGAGCCAGGTTGGTTATGCAATATTAATATTTCATGTTAAAGTGGTAAAGTAATAATTGTTCTTTTTCAATAATTATGAATATCAGTAATTTGGTTTGTTTAAAAGTTATTTCAAAGTTATTTTTTAGACCCTGTATGCAATAACATGACATTTCTGACATACTAAACTATGAATGTGGACAAAGCACATAAAACATATCATTAATTTTTTTAGATCATCCATTGCTTCCTGACTTTTTCTTGGATCAAAAGCCAGAGGACCTAGCCAGGCAGATGAAGGAGCATGGTGAGTTATGAGGCATAACAGCACATTTCCATTCATTTCCAAGCATACTTCAGCAGACATCTCAGTTAGTGCCAATATTTTAAGTCTCTCTTCAGGTGCCACTCCAGCTTTCAAAAGTGCGGATTCTGCTGCCACGGGACCTGTTTCTGACTTGTTCAACAACATAATCAGAGGAGTTCTCAGTCCAGATATAGTGAAAACCACACAAGGAGTGTACAAATTCGATTTATCAGGTACTTATGATATCACATTTAAAGTACTAAGGCTTTATGTCTGTTAGCTAAGACACTCTTCAAAATGTTTCCTGTTTTGTTCTACTGAATAATAAACTATAGGGTATGGAAGCCCATTTCTGCCACACAGGGAGAAAAAGTGCTTTGGTAAATCAGTTATTACAAATCTAAATTATGCCACACAAAAAGGCAATATTATGAGGTCATATTCTGAAAAGATAAATCAAAATTACGAGATTTTCATTGCTGGCAAGTGTATTGTGACTTTTAATCTTATAATTAGGACAAAAAAAATTATGAGAGTCACTATGAGATAGAATATACCTCAAAATAGAGGTAAAGTAAAAATTATGAGACGCTAAGTCAATTATTTGATGGAAAATGAAAATTATGAGTAATTTCTGACTTTACAAGTTCATTATGACTAAAAGTCAAAATTATGAGATAAGTCACTGCTGACTTACAAGCCTCTTGACATATCTCATAATTATGACTGAAAAATTGGATGATTTTTTTTTTTTTAAATTGGAAATTTACATGCTAAGTCATTATGACTTCTTTTGTCAATTTCAACTTTTCATCTAATAAATAAGACTTAGTATGGCATGCATTTAACTTTTATTGTCTTAATTATGTTTTTATGTAAATATGATTTAATAGAAATCTGTAACCGCAAATATACATTAAAATGTATAGTATTTCAAATTGAAAATATTATGTTGGACCCATAGGTGTATCACAATTCTGCACTATTAAAGGTTTTATAGAATAATTATGTCCCACCCCCAAATATATAATCCACATCAGAAAAAAAAAATGCAAAATATAAATCCAGCCAAACAGCTGTCTGGATGTACATTACTGACAGGGTGATCAGGATCAGTATTGTATCAGCCTGAAGGGGTTTAATCTGAGAGAACAGCTGTCTGAATGTACATTATCCCGCTTATTACATGGCTACTTGCCACATAAGTAAATAATTAGACGCAAAATATTGATTTGAGTTGAATGCAAAGCTTCCGTGAAGACAGCAGTTGGGAGCAAGCGGCAAATTCAAACCAAACGGACATTTAAGGGAAACGGTGCAGTCAAACCACTTAATACACTACATTTCACCACAAAAAATAATTAAGGCAATAAAAGAAAATTTTAAACCTTACCAGTTTGTTAGTTCTCTTATAATCCATTACAGCGTACAAAACAATCGTAGCTGCGTTTGTATGAAATGAGAGCGAGTCCGCGATACCAGGATAACATAATTAAATAATTGTACACCATTTTGAATCGAGTTTTAATATTTTATAAGCTAAACAAACACAAAGCTTCCACCAAGAAAAAATTGTTCAAGCAAGAGTACAGCGTCGATCTGTGTTATCAGCTTTTACCGGTTGTTATCGAGGGATAACGTACCTTGGAATGTCGCGACTGTCCAATCAGAATCAAGTATTCCACAGAGCCGTGTAATAACAAATCATAAAACATGGCTGTGTCATAAACTACCATTACCTGTAGACTTCAGTTCCAACCCTGCTCCAGCACACCTGTCTGTAATTATCAGGTAACCCTGAACACCTGGATTAGCAGGTTCAGGTGTGTTTGATTGGGTTTGGGGCTGAAATCTACAGGACGGTAGCTCTCCAGGAGTTGGGTTGGAGACCCCTTTCTGCTGCATATGTCCCACCCTTCACATCTGTGTTTATTAATGTTTGCTGGCTTGATTGACAGGTGATCATGCTGGAGTCTGGTACATTGATCTGAAGAACGATGCAGGAAGTGCAGGCAGCGGGGAACCACCTGTCAAAGCTGATGTCATCATGACCTTAGACAGTTCAGATTTCATCAAGATGTTTGAAGGTAGAAAAAGTGTCGCTAATGCACTTTTACACACTACTGACATAATTATCACATGGGGTGAAACCGAATAATAAAAAAATGTAAGCATTGATGAAAACCATGTTCTTTATCAATAGGGAAATTAAAGCCCACTGTGGCATTCATGTCTGGAAAGCTGAAGATTAAGGGTGACATGGGACTTGCCGTGAAATTGGACAAGATGATGGGCATGATAAAGCCAAAGCTGTGATATGATCACCCACTCTACCATCTCCTGCCTTACGTGACATAATGTACATGATCTTATTTCTGAATCACTGCATTAAACCACTAATCATATGCATTTAACCATTCTGCTGATGCTTATTTTAATAGAGGATTTTCCTTCAGTTACATTTTCTTCACTGCATGTTCTTTAATAGTATATTTTAGGTTATACGTATTGCAACTGCCACTGGTTCGAAAAAAAAAAACTATTGACCATCACCACCTTACATCAAAAAAAAAATCCATCAACTAATGCCTACAATTTATAATACTAAACAGGAAGCAAAAATCATTTTCACAACAAGCATTTGATGCTTACATTTTATAATACTATATAGTAAAATGCATTTTTGCTTGACTTTTGCTAATAAAAACAGTTTTAAATTATGTAAACAGTTTTTTTTTTTCTTAAACATATTTGGAAATAATACAAAGAACAAAAAAAAGTATTTAATTGCTTTAAAAACATGGTGCAATTATTCTATAGAGTCTTTGAACACATTTTAATTGTTCAGACATCAGGTTAACGTTCCAATATAAACGTCTCTTTTGCCACGAGTACAGCCTATTATAGTAAATACAAATGCATGTTTTGAAGGAAATATTCAGTGCTGTCATGCATGGTTGTGTTATAAATTAAATATAAATTTCACACATGCAAATTGCCAGGGTTGGGAAGGTTAATTTTAAAATGTATTTCACTACAAATTACAAAATACATGCTTTAAAAGTATTTTGTAACTTATTTTCTTAATGTAAATACTTTGGAATACTTAAAGGGTTAGTTCACCCAAAAATTTTCAATTTTCATTTTTGGGTGAACAAAGCCTTTAAGGCAAGGGGCATATTACCTTTAATTTCTTGTTTTTATGCTAACCACCTCTAAATATAAAATTGGTTGCATGAATGCATTAAAAGCAGTTACAAATGCATAAATAATATGAAACTGAATGAGCTGAATATGAGATTAATGTTTTAAATATGACATTTTAACATTGAAATACAAAATGATGGGGGAAAATAAATTGTTTTTAAATATGAAACTAAAACTGCCAGTAGGTGGTGGCAAATCTCTGTCTTAATGAATGAGCCAGGGAACCATTCATTAGTTCAAAAGGACTGATTCATTAAGATCATCTCCTTGCTGGACTGAAGAATAAACTCGAAGCCTGCTACTTGCCATAGAATCAGAGTCCTGACAGCGGAAGATTGGAAGCGAGGACTGGGATTGGGAACCGCTGTCCTAAACGCCAGAGACCCTGCCTGGGCCCATTCCCGCACACTCAGCACCATAATCAAACAAAACCCCATCCACATACCAATACTAGGCTGTCGGGTGTGCCATGGAAAATATATTTCGTTATTATTATTTTAGATCAGTGCTATTGGTCATCGTTATGTCTGTTTGTGGGTTTTACAAATATTCAACCAATGAAAAGCTTTTGAAAGAGCTTGTGACTAAGCCTCGTAATGCCATTGGATCTTCAAATTGTCAGTCAAATGTCATAACTCCAACCTGCCTCCATTCAAAATGATGTGCCGCAACGCAGACTTTGAACTTTGCAACGCAAGGGTAAATAAAGTCCTGTAAACCAAAACACTGTCTATAAAGACTAGATTAATGTTTCTGTGTGTTTAAAGAGCGGAGAAGAGTCTTAGCATTTGCTGTCCAGTTGGAGCCAGTATACTTTTGTAGGTTTTAAATAACCTGTGCATAGCGGTTCCTCTTTTATATCATGAAATTTTGGCCAAATGTATTAAACAACAAGAAAAAACTGAGTGCCCGTATAGCTACAATAAACTTTATAACCTGTAAGTGTAAACTGATGAAAACGGGATGTAGTCAACATTTCAATTGGATCCAAACCTTTCATCAAAGTTGTCCTAAAAGCAAAACCATACCCATTCTTGACTTTGATTAACTTTTTTGATCCACTTCAAATGTAGACTACTGTATAAATTAAAAGACATTTATTTTAAATGTATAGCAGAGTAATGAGGCAGCAACCTATGATAGATAGGATAGAGCAAGAAAGGCTATTAAAAAATTTCATTGTGCAAAAGTATTATAATATTAAAGGCTCCAAATACAGAGGGGTATAAAGCATTTATGCGCATACCGTACACAGAATGACACGCATGAAGCAACACGGAGTCACAGCGTGCAGAGCTGCACATAGAGAAGTTCAAGGCACAAAGTGAAGAGATATTGATGAGTAGTGTATCAAATATGTTTAAAATTTCAGTTACTGTGCTCGTGACGAACAATTCAAAGTGCTCTCTACTCCAGTCTTGTGATCTAACCAGATATCTGGTAGAAATTTACATGATTTAGAAACAGCACGAAACTCCAGCAAAGTAAGTTCTTTTTATGCAAAAAGATTTATCTTTATTTACAGATCAAGTATAACATTAGAAACAAATCATCTTGGATAGAGTTTCATCATCTTGACTGTCGTAACAGAACCAACACGCAGTTTGAATGCTGAATGGAGGAGGAGTGACAGCCGCAGTGGAGAGAAGAGTTGACGTGAACTTGACTTTAATATTTACCTGTACCTCACATTAAACTGTGAAATGGCTTCAGAACACTTAAACTATAGTGCACAAAAACTTCATTGTGTTTTATAATGTTTATGTGGCTTTCATGGGGCTTAATAATAACACAGATTAGTACACGTACTATATCAGATTTTGATCAGTTTCGTCTGACCTATACCCCGATTCGGCAGAAAATGTCAGTATCGAAGCGATACCGATACTGAATATCAGATCGGCAGACCCCTAATTATGAATTACCTTCATGATTGGCTTGTGTAAGCCAGATCAGAGCAGGAACTTCTCACTCACAGGTTGATGTTACTCAGCCACCTGGAGCATCTTGGGCTGAAAATAAATTTAGCCAAGTCAGTCATCTTCCTGGGGACAGTTATCGATTCGGCCCAGATGTGGGTCTGGATTACATCGGAACGCTTAATGACAATTTATTGGCTAGTGGATTCATTCAGATTTGGGACTTCTTGTCTCCTTAGAGTCTTCCAAAGGATGCTCTGCCTCATGTCATCTGCCTCCTCTGTGATTCCGTTGGGCCTGCTTTATATGTGGCCTCTCCAATTTTGGCATAAAACCTAGGTACTCTCCCACGCTTGATGTCTGACGTCTTCACCTCAAGGTGACCCACCACTGTGTCAGAGGAGTGGTCCCTTGGACGGCCCCTCGCCTGCTTCAGACGGGTGTCC
Organism: Cyprinus carpio; assembly: GCF_018340385.1. Classification (NCBI taxonomy): domain Eukaryota; kingdom Metazoa; phylum Chordata; class Actinopteri; order Cypriniformes; family Cyprinidae; genus Cyprinus; species Cyprinus carpio. Next base: position 5,971,871 of record NC_056606.1, on the reverse strand, counting down.
CATTGGGACTGACCTCCAGAAGAAAAGTGGTCACGACAGATGCTTCCAACCAGCGGACATGCTGTCCCGGGACAATTCCCCCAGGTGAATTGAGACTACATCCCCAAGTGGTTCAAACGATTTGGTCTGTCCATGGGAGAGCAGAGTCGAACCTCTTTGCTTTTCACTGCCCAACATATTTCTCGAGGGAGCAAGATGCTCTGGCACACAAATGGCCCAGAGTTTCACTTGTATGCCTTCCCTCTGATTGCCCTGCTCCCTCAGGTCATCAGACAGGTCAGGAAAGTCAGGTGCTTCTGAACTACCTCCTCTCTCAAACAGCTCCACACAAGGGTGATTTTGAGGAATGACCTCCTCTCTCAAACAAGAGGCATGATCTGGCATCCCTGGCCCGAGCTGTGGAGCCTTAATGTTTGGCACCTTGACAGGAGTCTTTACAGCTCCACACAAGGGTGATTAATAACAGTTTGGAGGCTAGAGCCCCATCTACAAGAAGCCCTTAAATGCTCAGTCTTTTCTGACTGATGTGCAGCATGGAGCAAAGAACCGTTCTGGGCCTAATGACAATAGAGTCATCCTCAAATCAAGACACGACTATATGCCTAAAGTCATCTCCACTCCATTCAGAGCACAAGTCTTTACCCTTCTGGCTCTTCCTAACCCAGAGGATGAGTGGGGTCAGAATTCACTCTGTCCGACTTGGGTTCATAGAGTGTATATAGAGCACTCTAGCAATTTACGGCATTCAGAGCAGCTCTTTGTTTGCTTCAGAGGCCGCTCTAAAATGATGCCAGTCATGACGCAGAGACAGATCTCGCTGGATAGTTGACACTATAGCCCTGGCTTATGCTTTAGTGGGCTTACTGTGTCCTATTGGAGCAACGGCCCACTCCACCAGAGGAATGGCCTCCTCCTGGGCTTGGTCCAGCTGAGTTCCTATTGGTGATATCTGTGTGGCTGCTGGCTGGTCTTTGCCATCTATTTTCACCAGGTTTTATAACTTGGCTGTCCCTGCTCTTCAGGCACTGGTTTTGTCTGCCTAATTTACGTAATCCCTTGTGTAAGTAGAAAAGTTCTTGTTATGTAGATCCCAGCCTGTGGCTAGGGTCTCATAATTGGCTCATGCTTTTTACAAGCCCTCATTTTGGGCTCAAAGAGCGGCTCTGTTCTGCACTGGCTTATAGCACAACGCTATTGGATGTGTTCCCTGTAAGCATACAATGCAATGGGAAAGACCGTATGAAAGGGAACACTACGGTTATTAAAATAACCTCAGTTCCCTGAGATAAGGGAATAAGCATTGCATAGAATGCCGTGCTATAAGGCTGCACGCGAGTCAATAACTGTGGCCATCAAAGATTCTGACGAAATGGCGCTCAGAGCCGACTTGTATAGCAGATGGCCCCACAGTGGGCGGGCGTGTCATTTGTTTGTGCAGCTACACGAACATGAACAAATCAAGCTTCAGTATTTACAGTAAACAGGAGTTTCCCCATAAGTGTAAACATAAGCCTTATCTCAGGGAACCAAGGTTACGTTAGTAATTGGATCAGTATGAGAGAGAGAGAGAGAGAGAGAGAGAGAGAGATTTAGCATGTGTGAATTACCAGAGTACTGCAGAATCTCTCAACAACAACAGCATGTCTACAAATAGTGAATATGTAAGTTTAATGTCTTCAAAAACAGCGGCATTATTGAGAAATGTCATGTAGCTTTTCAGTTGCAAAACTATGTTACTGATAAAGTCATGTGTCAGAGCTGACAAGTTTCTGTGCACACATTTGTTCCATGTGTGCTCGCGTGACCATGTGTCTGTACTGTATGTGTGTGCATTAGTATAAGAGAATAGAATAAAAAAAATAAATTTCATAAATAAATTAAAAAAAATAAATAAATAAATATGATTAAGTAAATTACTAAATAAATTTGATTTAAATAAATAAATACATAAATGATATAAATAAACAATACATTTCACAGACTACATTACAGCAATAAAAACAAAAATATTCATACAATAAAACATAAATATATATATATATATATATATATATATATATATATATATATATATATATATATATATATATATATTTAAATTATCTAATATATTTATGTTTAGTATATATATTCCAAATACAATTTACAGATTTTATTAATTGGGTCTTTAAAGGTAACTTTTAGGATGGGTCTTTCACACAAGGATGATCATATTTGGGTCTGTAGTATCTAAATTATCGGAAATCCATGGTTTATTGTATCTATTTGACTGCGAGACCATGAAGTTGTTTATAATATGATCTTGATAATAATAATATAAATCAGACAAGACACAGGGGTTTACATTACAATTGTGAAACAATTGTGCATTGTGTAATGTGATTTTTTTTTAAATTAATAATAATACTATCATATTGCATAACCTTATTATGCAATATATGCAACCCAGGGGAATAAAAATACATAAGCAAAAATGCAAAACCAGTTTAATAATAATTACATTTTATGTATACTGTACATAATGCAACCATATCTATTCGGAAGACTACTGCTCGACCACAGCTCTCCAACTAAGTAAGCGCTAAGTAATAAACTGGGCAAGGTTTACAGAGAATGA
>NC_056606.1:5871754-5964254 GCF_018340385.1 Cyprinus carpio | reverse complement strand
CTTATGGCCCAAGACAGGTAATGGCTTTCCTGCATCAGTCATTAAATAATTCAATTTAGAGATCATTAATGCATAAGTAGATATTGCAGAGTCTGTATTCTGTAATGTGTATATCTACTAAAATCCTACAAAGCAACATCTTAGTTGAATATTAAAGTGATAGTTAACCCAAAAAATTACTTATCCTCATGTCATTCCAAACCCATTAAACTTTCATTCATCTTTGAGACAGTACTAAAGATATTTTTAATGAAACCTTGGAGGTTTCTAACCTTATCATTATTTAAATCATTATAATTACTCTTTCTGAGGTCTTTGATACGTCTTCTCCCTCTATGATATTGCCTAAATATCACTCTACCATTGCAGAAATCTTGTAAGAGCATGCTCCTATTAAGACCAGAACAGTCCCTTAGCTTTTTTTGAACATCTGAAAAAATACAAATCTGCTCTGAACTCAGCTTCTTCTGTTTTTGTCACTGCCACGATCAACAAAACAGGCAAAAGCGTTATTTAATTCAATTAACAAGCTAACCAAACCTCCATGTCATAACGTTCTGTCTTCAGATGAGCTTTGCTGTTCCGTTTTGAATTCTATTTTAGAAAAGACAAGTGCCGTCCACCAAAGTTTTTCTGGTGAGGCTATGAAGTTTAGTTTTAAAACTAATCTCTCTGGCCAGTCTCTGTCTTGCTTCTCTCTGACTAATCCATCTTCTGTTTCTGAGTTAATCTTGAAATCCAATTCTTCATCCTGCTGACTTGATCCTGCTCTTACTTCTGTTCTGAAACTCTGCCATTCTGTCATCTCTGCAGCTATTTTTCACTTCATAAATACATCTCTTATCTCTGCTCATTTCCCTTTGCCACCTCTCTACCTCTAGTTCTCTCTCTGCCTCTAGAAACCCAACCTCAACCCCTCAGTTTTATCCAAGTATCACCCTATTTCAAATTTACCTTTCATTGCTAAATTTTTGGAAAGTCCTGTTGCCTCCCAGCTTCAGTCTTTCCTAGTTGCAAAAAATCCTGTTGATCCTTATCAATCTGTTTTTCAGGTTTTGGTTTTGCACATTTAAAGGACAGTATCCCATGATTTACTTATTTTACCTCTAGTTCTCTCTCTGTACTACTCCTATTTGACCTTAGTTTAGGACAGTATCCCACGATTTACTTATTTTCCACCTTTTGGAAATGGGTATTTCTGGTGTTGCTTTCTTTTTGTCTCTCTGATAGACAGTTTTATATTTCTGTGCAGGATTCTTGATCTCCCACTGTACCACTAAAGCTAGGTATCCCCCAGGGATCAGTTCTCGGTCCATTATTATTTATAATTTACATTCTACCTCGGAATCAGATTTTACATCGCATAGTTTTAGCTTTCATTTCTTTGCCAATGACATCCAAATACAAACTAGCTGTAGGCCTACTCTATCCATTCAATTTGATAAAATAATTGATCAAAAACAGTAGAGCGTGTTGCCAACAACACCAAGGCCATGGGCTCTCAGGGAAAGCAGAGCTGTTCAAATGTAATTATATACCTTGCATGCAGTTTTGCTTTGAATAAAAGCGTCTGCCGAATGCATAAATGTTAATGAGTGTATTTGTGTGCGGTATGCAAATGAACAACAGGAAGCTGAAAGGATGTTCTTCTGTTAAGTCTCTCATTAAAATGGTGCACACGTACCATTGTTTAAAATTTGTATGCTAAACCTTTTATTGATATTCAAAGCTTTATAACAACATGTATTGTGAAGCATGCTGAAAACGAGGTAGAATTGAATATGAATCAAAATCAACAATGATAACTGAATTAGTCTTGTTGCATCATCTACTTTCAGCCATCCAGACGGCGGCTATGGACATGTTGGGTGGTTCTGGGATTGATAAACAGTGCAGGAAGGCGGAGATCGTGGCTGATGCAGCCTACGCCATCTTTAAACAACCCACCAGCTTCACGGGACAGTTTGTCATTGATGAGGACATTCTCAGGAAGGAGGGCATTAGGGACTTTGATGTGTATGCTGTTGAGCCAGGTTGGTTATGCAGTATTTATATTTTTTGTTAAAGTGGTAAAATAATAAATTGTCCTATTCAATCAGTAATATGGTTATTTCACAGTATTTTTAGACCCTGTTTAGTGTTTACAATAACGAGACATTTCTGATATATTACAGAAAACTGTGAATGTCAACACAGCACATAAAACATATCTTAATTTTTTAGGTCATCCATTGCTTCCTGACTTTTTCTTGGATCAACAGCCAGAGGATCTAGCCAGGCAGATGAAGGAGCATGGTGAGTTATGAGGCATAACAGCACATTTCATCTGTTTTTGTTCTGCATTGACTTCCAAGCGAACTTCAGCAGACGTCTCAGTTAGTGTCGATATTTTAACTTTCCCTTCAGGTGCCACTCCAGCTTTCAAAAGTGGAAAAACCAGTACAGATTCAGCCTCCACGGGACCTGTTTCTGACATGTTCAACATAATCAGAGGAGTTCTCAGTCCTGATATAGTGAAAACCACACAAGGAGTGTACAAATTCGATTTATCAGGTACTTATGATATCACATTTAAAACATTTGAGTTGAAGTTTTATGGCTTTCAGTCAATGTCTGCTAGCTGAACCACTCTTCAAAATGTATTTTTTTTGTTCCTCTGAATAATAAACAATAGGGTATGTTATAATTTATAGGGTAAATTATGACAAATTTGAATTATGCCACACAAAAGTCATGAGGTCATAATATGAAGTCAATTTTGAGATTATCACAAGTTTATGATGACTTTTAATCTCATGATTATGACAAAAAAAAACAAATTAAGAGATAGTCATTATGAGATAAAAAGTCATGACATGAATTATGATGGGAAAAAAATGTTTTGTAAAATTGAGATAAGTCATAATTATGAGAAGAAAAATAAATATTGAAATTAGAAATTATGAGTCATCCCTGACTGACAAGCTCATTATGAATTATAAATCAAAATTATGAGATAGTCATTGCTGGCTTTCAAGCCCCTTGATTTATCTCATAATTATGACTTGTTGAAAAAATTTAAATTGATATGCTAAGTCATGACTTTAAACTTTCTACCTCATAAATATGATTTATGTCATAATTATTATTATTTTTTTGCCATAGTTATTATTTATCTTATTATTATGACTTGGTGTGTCTGGTTTTGTAGTACTTTCAACTTTTAATTGTATAGATATGAATATAAATGTCATACTTTGGACGTTTTATGTCATAATTATGTTATTAAGTATGACTATGTAACCACACATATAAAGTACATTAAAATGTATAGTATTTAATTTCTGGTTTATCTATAATTTACAGGTATATCTCAAATTTGTCCAATGAAATTTTTTATAGAAAAATTATGTCCCACCCCCAAATATCAGTATCAAAGTAGACTTCAGTTCCAACCCTGCTCCAGCACACCTGTCTGTAATTATCAGGTAACCCTGAACACCTGGATTAGCAGGTTCAGGTTTGTTTGATTGGGTTTGGAGCTGAAATCTACAGGACGGTAGCTCTCCAGGAGCAGGGTTGGAGACTACTTTCTGCTGCATATGTCCCACCCTTCACATCTGTGTTTATTAATGTTTGCTGGCTTGATTGACAGGTGATCATGCTGGAGTCTGGTACATTGATCTGAAGAACGATACAGGAAGTGCTGGCAGCGGGGAACCACCGGTCAAAGCTGATGTCATCATGACCTTAGACAGTTCAGATTTCATCAAGATGTTTGAAGGTAGAAAAAGTGTCGCTAATGCACTTTTACACACTACTGACATAATTGGATCATAGAGTGTGTTTTGAAACTGAATAATAAAAAATGTAAGCATTGATGAAAACCATGTTCTTTATCAATAGGGAAATTAAAGCCCACGATGGCCTTCATGTCTGGAAAGCTGAAGATTAAGGGTGACATGGGCCTTGCCATCAAACTGGAGAAGATGATGGCTATGATGAAGTCTAAGCTGTGATACGATCACCCACTCTACCATCTCCTGCCTTACATGATGTACATGATCTCTTTTCTAACTCATTGTTTGCATTAAACTCATCATTTGTTCAGCTGATACTAATTTTAATAAAGGATTTTCCTTTACATTTCTTCACTGCATGTTCTTTAATAGTATAGTATTGCAACATCATTCTGAAAGGTCTCTTTAAAAATGTAGCATGCTAGCCATAGTTTTCAGCAACATACCATAATGACTATAGTCATAATAACATTACACAACCAAACTAACATTAGTTTTTGTGAAATGTTTGTTTAGTTTTTGTGACATGTTTTACTATAATAAACTAAAAAAACTTTAATATACTTAAATCTAACTCCTAAAGCTTGACGCTTGTATATTTAGTTTTTTCCTTCTTGAAAATTATTTTAGAAAGCCACTGGTTAGAAAAAAACACATCATTTTTTAAAGTACATATTCATTAACTTTCTTGGCTTTGGTTTTCTGCCTCAGCAGGAAGCTAAAAATTTGTCAGAACAAGCATTTGATGCTCTAAAACTGTATGATCCTATAGAGTAAAATGCATTTTTGCTTGACTTTTGCTAACAAAAACATACTTTTTTATTAAACATCTTTGCAACTAACATACAAGGTATTTTAACACGTGCATTTTTTTCCTAGTCTTTGAGCACATAGACATTAGTTTATCATTCCTATATAAACGTGTTTTACTTCACGAGTGTATACTATAATTGTAAATACAAATGACGGATATATTCCGTTCTGTCATGCATGGTTGTGTAATAAATGAAATATTAATTTCATACATGCACATTGCCAGATCATATATCTCGGACACGTACTTCCGGTGATAGCGGAAGTACCCGATGCACGTCCATTAAAAGCAAAATTAATGGCTTTTGTATAAAATACTGTCAAATATAGAAGAACCGCGGACAAATGAGGAGTTTGCATTGACAAATGATGCTTGATATCGAACAAAGAGGCAGCGAGCGCCGTACGTGAGCGGACACCGGAGGTGATTCTCCCGCATGAAGGTAACGTTACATCATGCTTTTTTGGGTTCTATGTGTTGATGCAGATCATCAGACTCGTACACTCTGTGTCAAAACCGATGCATCTGTCTGCAGACACGACAGCTGTGTAGTGTCCGCGCGTGTGATGAGCAGAATCGCGGTGTATGTCGTGATGTCTGGAAGACGAGCACAGACAGACATCAACGCTTTATGTGTCACACATAAGTGATGAGAACAGGACTCATGTAGTAAAACAATGACTGTGGGCGGTGATCTTGTGTAGCTGTTGATGACAGGGGTGTGTCTTCAGCTTATCACACTAATAAAACACTAATAATAAAAGTAGGCTACTTTGGAAATTCCATGTTTAGTTTTGTTTTTTTAACTTGTGTGTAAAACCAAAAATACCATGGTATTTTGGGAAGTGCTTTAGAATACAGTGTAAATATTGTGTTAAATGAATATGCTAATTATTCATTATTGGTAGTATATTAACATACCATCACTGTATCAGAATGTGTTGTAAATGACCAGCCGATCACACTGATACAAGTATTTTCATCTATGATGTTGATATTCATAAGAGTAAACCCTTGCATTTTGATTTTAAAAGATAGTGTTTTTTAATAATCTTATTAGCCTAACAATTTAAGATAGTAAAGTCAAATTTTGACTTGAAAATTTTCATTAAAATCTTGATTTAATGTTGATAATGGAAATTCACCCAATCTATTTTCTAAATGCATCTTAATGATGCTGTTGTGAACAATTCATGCTTAATTTTTTAAATTATAAGATATTATAATATCATTCCAGTGAAACACTTCTCCACTTGAAAAAGTTCTCAAGTCATTTAGTCCACTTAAACTGTTGTCCTTTCTTATAATTGACTGCAAGAGACCTGCCTTCATCCAGTCATCAGTCAATGGAAGCGTAACCTCTTTATGAAGTAACGTTAGTTGTTCGATTATTGAACCCTGTTGTTTATTAAATCAAAATACTTTAAATCTGATTGCTTAGAAATTTGAGGCTTTTTTACTTGCTTACTAAGGACACATTGGTGGTCTTATTTTGTTGGTAAAATCAAGTCCTAGCCGAAATTATTATTATTATTTTAAATATGTTACATAATGAAAACAAAACGAGGTTGCAGCTGTATTCAGTGTTGAATTTAAGTTTATTCTATGCAAAATAATAATAATAATAATAATAATAATAATTTTATCAAGCTATACTGTAAAGGAGTAGCTGATCACACTGAGATAAAGGTAAAGAAATGATTGTTATCTAATTAATTTAATCTAATACCAGTGAAAATGCTTTTTCTGTTGCCTTTTTTATGAAAAACAAAAACACTTTTAATATGACAAATATAGTTCAATTAATATTGAAAAATGAATTAATTCCTAATTAATCAAGCTATAGCTTACGGTAATGTTACAGTACTTTATTGTAAGGGATCACACTGTTAGAAGTATATTAATCTATTGGATACAATACACAAGTGTTCACCTGTTAAAATGCTTTTATTTGGCTTTTTTTAAATGCTAGGCCTACATTTTCTTTGTGACAGCTGACAATTATCACTAACTATTAGCTTAACAATTTAAGATAAAAGTAAAAATTAGAATTTAAAATTTAACAAATATACTAATTTATGCCAACCTTTTAGAAATAAACTTTTTTTTTTCCTTATATATTTATATTATATATATATATATATATATATATTATTAAATGTTTCTTGATGTTATTGTAAACATTATGGAAGTAAAATTGGTTTCAGCTGCCAATTCATGATGACTTTAAGTTTATTATAAGCAAAAAAACAAAACAAAAAACAAACAAACAAACAAAAAACATTTGTATTGAAAAATTAATGATTAATAATTGTATAATTTTATCATACCATAATGTTACGGCAATTTATTGTAAATGAGTAGACTGATATCATAATCCATGGTTTATAAGTGTTTACCTGTGAAAATGCTTTTAATCACATTATCAGCCAAATAATTGAAAACTGAAAAGTTGAATTTGAAAAAAAAATGTAACAAACACCTTATTTTTTATGTCACCATTTTTCTTTAAATTTGGCATGAAATGGAAATTCGTCCCATGTTTTCTAAATGCATCTTAATGTTCTTTAAAAAAAAAAAATGGATTTCAAATTGACAAATCACATTCAATAAGTATAGCAAAAGTTTACAAAAACCTTACAACAACCTTTCAGAATCCTCAAAAATGTGTGAAATGATGGATATCAAAATCATATAGTCATTGTTGGAAAGGATTCAAATACACAACAATGCTGGAAAACCAACGCATTTGTGGGAGCTGAAGGATTTTTCTGAAGAACAGCAGGCAGTTTAACTGTTCAGGACAAACAAGGGATTCATGAACAACTATCACCAAACAAAAAAAAACACTGCTGGGGATCATTCAGGTAACAACACAGTGTTAAGAATCACGGGGGTGTAAACTTTTGAACGGGGTCATTTTTATAAATTCAGCTGTTATTTTCTCTCGTGGACTATGTGTAAACATCTTTTATATGAAATATCTTATTCAGGTCAGCACTACATAAACAAACATGTAGTTTGTATGATCCCTCTTATTTTGGTAAAATAATTAACATTTTGCAGATTCTGAAAGGGGGATGAAAACTTTTGACCTCAACTGTATGTCATACACAAAAAACAAATATTGTATTGAAAAACGAATACATTTGTCATCTCAGGGGAGGAGGCTCAACATGGAGGACTGCTTGCACACTTCCTCTGACAGTCTGGCTAAACTGGTGAAATGGGCCCACAGTCACGGGACGATCTGCACCTTGATCCCCAACCTCAAACACATGCTGAACGAGGGCTCTCACGGGACCCTCACGGCCCTGTGGGGCTGCAGCGCGGGGCACGCCTACCACTGGCCCCTTAACACCACCTGCAAAAAGGCAAGCAAAGAACGCAACCAAGAAAGCCGAAGCATCAACACGGACAGCATGATCCAAGCAGTCGCCGTCATGCAGAACACCTCAGAGCACTTCCTCGGCAGCGCCGCGAAAAACAAGGGCGATCCCGCTCAGATCCACGACTCCTGCGACATCTCCAACTGCAGCGAACCGTCCGAGATGGACGACAACGGCGAGGAGTACAACAGCCACCTGTACGACATCGTCTGCGAGTCCTCGGCCACCGACGAAGACGGCGACTCCGAGTTCAATCACGCCTCAAATATCACGCCCAGGAAAAGATCGGGAGCCGAGGACAGCACGGACCCGGCGTTGAAGAAAATCAAACAAGAGCGAGGCGAAGACTATTACAGTGTGACCAACCCTCAGATGCCCAGCAGCTCGGACGGGAAGCTCGTTACGCAGTCGCCCAAACCCCACGTCACACCATCATCCAGGTCTTCGATGTCCCAGAAGCCTTCCTCAGTGGACGGGGACTCCATGACGGTGTCCTCGTCACCGCTGGACAGCTCCCCTTCGTCCATGATCAAATCCCTGCGTGCACCTTTCAACGTGACCCAGAACAAAATGCAGGTGAACTCGAACCCAGCTTGCAGTCAGAGTGTGGCCACCTTGCCCCATTCGGGAAGGATTGACGCTATGGGGGTGCTGCACAGGGACGAGTATCCCAGGTCTTCCTTGTCTTACGGAGAGGCTTCTATGGGTGTGAACCCTGAGATGGATCTTCTAGCAGCACAAGCACTTAATACAGAAGCTCGAGCGGACAACACAGGTAAAGACCTTATCTGGAGTCTGTGATGAGAACATTTCTGAGTATCGTTGCATTGGATAACACAATATTACACACATGCGACATCAGCAAATAATTCCTGCATAAGATTTTCTCAGAACGTCACTTTTTTTAGCCCCTTTTTGCAGTTACTTTAAACAAACTGGTCATTTTTTTGTTGTAGTAGCCTGTGGCTGGAGCAATCTATTCATTTATTTTAAACAATTATTCATTAAAAATATTCATTGACATAATCTTTTATTATTTCTTAGGAAAAAAATGTAACCGCTACACTTAATATTTGGAAAACTTTTCTCTACAAAGTCAAAGTTTGGCATGACCAACTAAATTGTGTTATTGTAGTATTGTTTTATTTATTTTTATTATAGTATTTATTAATATTTCCTATTTATTAAGCTCTTTTTATACAATTTTTGTTTTTCTTGTTTTACACAGTTTAGTAATTTTGTTTTGTCCTTTCATTTTAATATTTCTATTTAGCTTTATTTTAGTTTTAGTCATTTTAGTACTTAATTTTTTTTATTTAGTTGCCAAGGCAACATGTATAATTCTTGTTTTTTTTAAAGTTTAAGTTTTTTAATATTTATATTTTATTATGTTTCAGCTTTTTCAATTAATTTAAAATATATATTTTTAATAGTTTAGTTAACTATAACAATACTGCAACAAAGTCACATGGTATTTGAAAATAATTTTTAAGACACTCACAAGCACTTAAAAAAAGGTTTTACTTTTTACTTGATTGCACCAGGCATTAAATACTTGATATAGATATATATATATATATGTTCTGAAAGAGAGAGAGAAAGAGAGTATAAATATAACTGTACTCAAACTCGAACCTTAGAAAACCAACAAGAATACACAGAGTACATTTCTAAGAAAATAAAAACTATTCTTAAAATAAATACTTTATCTTGGACACTCTTATACACCATAATCTTACATACTCTTACCAATAAATATAATAAATATAATTATTTTTTATGTTTTGCTTAAAAGGCATGCTTGTGCATTGTCTTTTGAGATAATAAAGCTTGGATCAATATTTTGTTATCTAATGCAAAGATATATATTACTGGTTGGAGTGACTGTATAGTGTTTGAATTCATTTTATTCTTATTGTCTGTTGAGCCTTCGTTTGCATGAAATGAACATAAAACCTTTTAATGATCTCAGAGTGAACATAAAGGTGCTATAAATAATATTATAAATGAAATTCCAAGATTGCTCAGTTGTTCAGAGCTTCAGAGGCAAAGCTGATGCCTCATGAAATGTACATTCAGTTTGCTTTGAACATTGCTGAATGCAAATTGAATGCTTCTATCATGCCAATCACCTGAACAAAAAAATCCATACACACACTGAATGCAAATCAAATCATTTTAACTGAAAACATCTTAAATGGCCTGAACAAAAAAATCCATACTTATGATGTACTTACAGTACATAGAAATAGCAAACAAACACAGAAGGTTAGTTATTCTGCATGTGTTTGTGTGAGAGATGTGAGCTGCCTCATATTGATTCTTAATTATATTTATGACGTCGTCTCAGTCAAGGCCATAAATTAGATTTATCACACCGCAGAAGTGTAACCCAACACTACACAATGGACATGAAACAGACTGGGCGTTTCTTAATCCTCAGAAGTGATTCAGACCTGCCAAAAAAGAAGAACGCTGCACTCAAGCAATGATTTGAGCTGGGGATGAACATTTGCTTTTGCCTAAGTGCTTTCTTTAAAAGGAATAGTTCACCCAAAACTGAAAATTTGCTGAAAATATACTCACCTTCTGGCCATCAAAGATGTAGATGGATTTGTTTCTTCATCAGATTTGAGGAAATGTAGCTTTACATCACTTGTTCACCAGTGGATCCTCTGCAGTGAATGGGTGCCGTCAGAATGAGAGTCCAAACAGCTGATAAAAACGTCACAATAATCCACAAGTAATCCACACCACTCCAGTCCATCAGTTAATGTCTTGTGAAGTGAAAAGCTGTGTGTTTGTAAGAAATAAATCCATTTTAACTTCAAACTCTTCCTAAAATTCAAGTCCTTTATCCAAAATATTGTTTCCCCAGTGAAAAAAATTCTCTGAATCAAGATCCACAGGTCAAACACCATTTACAAGCCAAAACAGATCTTAACAAATATGTGGGTGGCTTTTGATGTGAGACACAACATGGGATGGGCATTTTCACTGGAGAAAGCGTTATTATGGATTATGGACTCATATTTTGGCCAGAGACCAAAAGTAACGGTTTGAAGTTAAAATTACTTGATGGATTTGTTTCTTACAAACATGCAGCTTTTCACTTTTGGAGTGGTGTGGATTATTGTGATGTTTCTATCAGCTGTTTGGACTCTCATTCTGACGGCACCCATTCACTGCAGAGCACACACCTCAGAAAAAGATATAAAAATACACATCTCCAAAAATCATAAAAAAAAAAAAACACATACACATCTAAAATAGCCTGAGGGGGAGTACATTTTCAGCACATTTTCATTTTCGGGTGAACTGTTCCTTTAACAAACAAAGAGAACGTCTGCATTAAGGATAACACAGCTTTATGTAAATGTAGATGTAGCATGTTAGTGCTGCTTATGGATTTTGCTTCTTATTCAGTGTAGTTAAATAAAACAAGTAAATGCATCACAATTCTTAAACATTTTATCACAGTTTTATTGCAAGCATCTATTTAAACCTTTAAAATTCAACATTTGCATCGGAACTAGAAGGATAATTTTCATTGGCCATAACTGGATGTATCCAGATCCAGACTGACACAGACACATTAGAAACTGATTTAGGCCATTTTTTTTTCTGTAATGTCATCCATCTATAGGACTCTATTTAAAAAAAAAAATCTGGAATTTTTATTTTTATTATTATTTCAGAATTTTCTGTTGAAAATGTTTGATTTCGTAATAACAACATAATGCAAAGTTTTCCTGATTTTATTTAAGTTGATTGAACATTATTACTCTGGGGCCTCCAGCTGAGAGGCCTTACACCTTAAAACAGGTGAAACAAAAAAAATCAAGTGCAGATGTGACATTCTCATGTTTGCAATGCAATTTCTTGTTTTCATTGCATTATGTCTACTAACAGTTGTGTCAAGAAAGGGCCCGGTAAAAAAAACTAAACAAACAAATTATATATATATATTAAAATATCTTTTACATTGTGGTTTACATTTTTACATTAATTTTAGATTTGTGCTTAATTTTGATTACATTTTCATGTTAAAATTCTGTTTCCTGGGAAGTGAGTATCTCTCTCTTCATGTCATTATGAATAAATTTCCTATGACACGGGCAGTTATTTAGTCTTGGTAAGCTAGTTAATGAGATGGCGTCCTCTCCCATTCTGCAATAAGGCATTAAGCTGTTTTCTCAAGAGACTCTGGGGATATTTGACATTTCAGTCAAGATGGAAATGGATGAGGCTGTTATTGCTTTAACTCCAAATAAACCGAACGAAAATAACAGGTGAGTTTTCTTGACACGTTCTCTCTTTATTGAGAGGAAAATGGATATCAGTAGATTTAATGTCGTTAAAGTGTCATATGATTATGTGTTTTATCATAAGCTTGCATTAAAATGCTTAAAAGATACTATTAATATCTCTTTATTGTGGACAAACTATAATTTTATTCTGTTTACAGGTTCAAACGAGAAGATGGATTACACGGTGATTTTGAAAGCCCTCCATGGTTAGTTTTTTTTGTGCAAAAACTTGTTAAGCTCTAAAAATATAATAGTTTTATATTAATTAGTAAATCTCACAAAACTTGTCAATAGCCTATCCTGCTTATATTTACCTAAAGTTAAAAAGGAAATAAACTATTTTAAGAAACAGTTTTTTTTTTTTTTTTTTTTTTGCATTGACATTTTTATGCTTTTTTTTTGTAACATTCCTATTAAGGTGTTACAAAAACATAATCTTGTTACTGCAATTTAATAAAATCATATATTGTTCTGGTTTTATTTATATATATATATATATATATATATATATATATATATATATATATATATATATACACACACACACATATACATATATATTATAAAAATAGATATATATTTGTTCTGGTTTTATTTTTTGCTGATTAAAAAAACAAAAACATTCTATTATCAAACAAAAAGTGTTATAGTAATCAGAAAAAAGGTGTTAGAATTTGTGCTTATTTTTCATGAAATCAATGTCAGAATGCAGAAGTCACTAATGTTTTAATTAAATTGACAGGTTTTGTGATATTCACCTTAACACTGCAGCTGTGCTGTGGTGCGCTGGTCGAATTTTTCCTCTGTATTTATTTTTTATAACGAATGAATTTGCATGAGGCAAATGAATTTGGAGAAAACTTTGCATCATGGCAAATAAAATAAAATTTCTCTGCTGAAAATGGCTTTATTGTCTGTGGACTCGCCAGTTGTATGAACTGAAATACAGACCAGTCCTTTACTGTGATGTTGTGTGGAAAATCATTTGTTTTGAAGTGTGTTGTGCGTTTGGTTCCTGCCTGCTGATTGGTCTGGACGGAAGAGCTCATCCTCTGTCAAAGCTCCTAAAACGCTCATTTGATGTATTACAGAGCATCTGATTCCAGCTGCACACAGTTCAGAAGAGCAGTTCTGCCCGTCAGATCTCAGTCCAAGCAGTGAGAGGTATTTTGAAGAGAGAAAACACCTGGAAGAGTTTATAACAGGCATAGGTGAGCTAGCAGTCCGATACAAATCTCGAAGAACCTCAACTAATCGCAATTGTGATTGATAGTTACCTATATCAGCAGGGAAACTCTTTTTAATGTATGTCTCATGATATATGCAGATACTATAACCCTACAAAACCTGCAGACGGTCATTGATCGAATCCTGGTCTTTCACGAGCGGACGCAGATGCCTCTGTCCAGTCCGGCCCGGCTGGGAGAGCAGGAGCTGTTTTCCGGGAGCGGACTCTCCCTGCCGCACTACAAACTGGCGTCCATGCTGCAGGAGTCCCGGCAGGACAGCATGAGACTCTTCCACCTGCTGTTCGAGCACTTCTTCAGCGAGGAGGACCTTAACGGGGCCGTCGCTTTTGGGAAGAGGGGGAAAGTCCCTGATGGGAAAAAGATCTTGGACAGAAGAAGAGTGGATGGGATTATGTGTAAGTATTTAAAATGGGACAGCCAGCTTTTTCTGATCATCTCTGAACAACTAAGGGCTGTGCATTTTTCCATTCTACTGATTTATTACTTTTTTTTTTTTTTTTTTTTTTTTTTTTTAAAGAAATTGTTATGCTAACATATTATTATGATTTCTGAAGGATGAACCCTATTATACGTTCCACAAAAAATTTAATATCTGAGACAATACTACAAATATTAATATGAGTTTCATTATCAATAATAAGAAAATAAAATCCAAAAAACATATTATTATGATTTCTGAAGGATCGTGTGACACTGAAGACTGGAGTAATGATGCTGAAAATTCAGCTTTGAATCACAGAAATAAAATAAATTTCAAAATGTACAGTTATTTTAAATATTTCACAGTATTACTGATTTAACTGTATTTTTGCTGAAATAAATGCAGCCCCGGTGAGAAGAGACTTCTTGCAAAAACATAAAAAAAAAATTTAGCGCTCCCAAACTTTTGAAAAGTAGTGTCTTTAAAAGCCTTTTGCTGATATTCAGCTGATTTTTCGCTGATATCTTAATATTTACGCTCTGAATGGCTTAAAATTGTTCTTCTTTTTTCCCCAGAACCATCAAGTAGATTTAAAATGTTAATAAAATTAATTCTCTCCAAAAATATTTAAGCTATGCTGTTTTAAATAAAAATAAAAACAAATTTTTATATATAAAATTATGCACAAATAAAAAAATCCATAATAGAGTGAACAAAATATAAATTTAATCAACGTTTTAACCAAATCAATAAAACTTAAAAAACTATTAAAACATGAATCAATTCATTGAAACTGACTGATTCACAGAACTGATACAACTTTAACATCGTTTTTTGCTACTGCAGTTTAAATCAGACACTATTAAAACATTACTTTAAGATTATTTACATTTTGATAAGTGCATTCAATCGTTTTATTTTGTAAATATTCTTTATATTTCAAAGACCAATCATGTGACTCGTTTGTCTCAAAGCCTTCACTCAGTGTTGTGTTGTTTTCCCTAAAATATTTTTAATTAAAATTTAATTTTCATTTTTTTTTCTTCTTTGCAGCGTATGTTCTGCGTTGTTCTACTATAGACGGATGGACACCGGTGGAATCATCTAAACTGAAGAAGGCCTGTATTAATAAATGCAGGCTTCGAATCGGTCAGAAAAAGAAGCAAGAAACTTCTCAAGAGTCTTTTATTTTTTGTGACGAACAATCTTCAGGCAAAAATGACCCTTCCTATATGTAACTGCTGATCCCAAAAATCTCCATTCACAGACAAATGCTATTATTATAAATGAAATGAAAATGAAAGCGTGTTTTGGCCAGCGGTTGAATGAAAGCTAGCGGTCGGTGTCTTGGACATGAACGATTCAGTCTGGGATCGTTTAAAGTTGATTCAGTTTAGCTACAGCACTAACCGATGAATGATTCTCGGTCAGACACATGAACTATTTCCAAACACTTTACATTTCAACAAAACCAACATTATCTATACTGTGATAGTTATTGACTATTGACTTGTTTAGTCAACACAAACCTGTTTATAACCATTTAAACCTTTAGATTAGTCAAGTGCTTAAGTCATGTAGCATTGTAACAATCAAGACAAGATATTTTGAGTTTTGTCAAACCATTCTGATGGTTTTTACTCATATCCAATATCTTTAAATATAAAAATGTGAATTATCACTATATCAAAACCACCTTAAACTGTATTATATTGTTTTATCTTACGTTTTTCCTCTGCTGGTTCCATGAAATGATCTGTTTTATTAGTCAGTGTCACACTTAATTGACAATAGAATCATTCCTTCTGCATGACTGAGAGAAAAATGGAGATTTTAGATATTTATAAGCATCCCACAAAGTTTTATTACTCCGCTCTTTTGTATTGCATTTGTAATTTTTACCTAAGTGTTATCATGTGGACCAATCAGCATTTAACAGCATATAAAGTACTGCCAGAGATTAGGTTATTCGGTATAAACAACCAGACAATAAACAACTTCTGTGTTTATTCTTGATATTTCAGAATTTCTTACTGTGAGTGAGGTGTTGCAATGAGTGTGTAGTGAAAATGTCACTCAAGGGCTCACACATTTACAATATTTCAAGGAATTTTTTGGATGGCATTAGTAAAGGAGACTTTAAAACATTGGAAGGCTCAGTAAGTCAGATCACTTTTTGCAATCAAGTATTACGTTTCTTATAAAAAAACAAAACTACTGTAGGTAGGTATATCACGTTGTCCACAAGTGTTTAATGTAAAGAGAGGAAAAAAAATGACATTAGCATTTATTATGGTTATGAAAGTTCAGATTTTTCATAATGGTTGGGAAGTCTTCACCTGACTGGTTTAAAAGTGTCTTGTTTTGTACCTACACACTTGCCCTTATTTTAGCACTTTCACAAACCTGATGTTTATTTTTAAGTGTGTAAATGCTCCATCATCCTGGTGTGTCTTAAGTGGTCTTATTTGTCATTTTTCTGATGCGTTACAATAAAAAATCAATGACCAAATGTTGTCCTTGATCTGTTTTTGCCTTTGAATCAATTGCTGGAATTACTCAGCTTTTTTTGCATATGGCATCTTATATTATAAGGTAGGAGTCTTTTAGTGACTGCTTCTTAATTCAGTGTATTTTGTTTTATTTTTGCTTTTACTAGTGTGCATCAATGATTTGATGGCATTACTCTGAGGTGGTTGTATGGTCTTTTCAAATTATGCTTTTTAATGTAATCACAAAATGAATTTATTTTAATAGGTCATGGTAGAAGTAGCAAAAATAAACCCACTTAAAGAAAAGGCATTTAAAGAAGTATTCTGAAGAAGATCTAAATTTAAACCAACCCAAACAAAGGCAAAGAAATCTCTGGGGGAGTTTTTAAATCAAGTAAAAACAAAAACTAACAACAAAAGCAATGATAAATGGAACGCATTTGAAGATTTTGCATGGCAGTCAATCAGAATAAAGAGAAGAAGCATATTTTGAGATTTTACTAGATTGAAAAGATATTTTGAATACAGCTAAGTGAGATGCATTTGGGTAAAATAAAAATAGATACTTTTTTACATTATTCATACTAAGCATGTAGAGCTGTGTGCTGTGATAGAAACAAAAGTAAAAAATATGCAATATAAATTTGCAGAAATATGCCAAAATAGCAAGAAGTGTGTACTATGACTTCTCCAGTGCTGTAAAGTCAAGTAGCTAAAAAAAACAACACCTATCAGGACGTAAAAAGCTAAAAAAAAAACAAAAAAAAACACATGACACAAATACGCTAGACATTACAAATGTCACAGAAGAATGTCCTGTGTAAACCACGGATAAACGTGATTGCTGTAGATATACCGTATGTAGTTAATAATAGTGATTAATTTGGCTAATAAATCAACATATCTTGTAATTAATTCAATTAATTGTTTAAATCGGATGGCAGGCCCAAATATTTACCACCAGCCACGTATTTCTTTGTTTTCTTTTAAGAATTTTTTTTAATCAAATTTCAGATTAGCACACAAAAATGACATTTAGATATATCTTTCCAGAGGTAGTAGGACCTCCTGAGGTAAAGCTCTGTTTCTATTTCAAACAGTTTCTCCAGCTGTGTATGAAATAGAGAGACTGAAAGCACTACTGCAGGCAGAGAGAAGCAACAATGAGTTGATGGGTGAAACCATCAGCAGCCTGAAGCAAGACAAAGAGCTTCTGCAACAGGAACTCACCAAGAAGGCTGAGCTCATCTGTGACTTCCTGCAGGACCAGCTACGGCCAGGTGACTATTCCTTATAAACCCATCATATTCCATTTCTGGATAATACTTAGTTTTTATGATATGAAGGAAAGCATGGAGATCAGAATGCAGGTTGTAATTTGGATAAGGATTGTCTTGTTTTCTCCGATTGTTAGATAAAAGAAGGACACTTTCATCAAGTCAAATGGAGCCTGGAAGCTCACATCAGATTATCACCTCCATTCCTGAAGAGGGAGCTGTGTTTGACCCACCAGCCCTCTTCGACTCTTTCGAGGAAGTGGAGTTGCATCCACTGGACAGGCAGAGGACCATCAAGATTTCGTCGAAGAGAAGCAGAGATGGCGAGAACACACGTGTCCGAAGTAAGTAATGTAAGACCGAGATTGGGATCCAAAGTCTAGCTATCTTAGATGGGCTCAATAGATAAACTGGGATTTGCTCAATTTGAACTATAACTCATAATTAATGAATAATAATGCTAGATTTTGATTTGCATTCAAGTAAAAATTTTGTCCCAGTCTGTAGATTTTCACTAAAGAATTATGTTACTATTTTTCAGTGAAAAACGTTGTGGGCGTGATTGCACGATATATGGCGGCACTGCAAGAGTTTCGACGTAGCGTATCCATGAAAGTGGCTTTTGATAGAGTTGGCGTTGACCGCAATACCATTTCGAGAACAGCAGCCATTGCAGAACTGAGCTTGGCGGCTCCTGAAGTCTTCCACGCTCTCTCTCCATGGGACGAGAAGGAGGAAACATTGGCCCACTATGCAGTCAGATGCCGACAGGCCATGGACGACAGCATCAAAGCCAAGATTAAAAGCATGAAAGCAAAGGGGGAGCTTTTACCAATCGTCAGCAAATAAAACATTTTCCTTATCTGATTTACAGTGGACATGTGACCACTCTAAAAGAACACTTGTATTTCTCGTCACATTTTGGCCTTGATCTCTTTCGTCCTTAGCCATAATCCATCACAAAGTGAGGAATGTATGGCAGCACATTTGTTGGAAACTTTCAATCAGTTGTTGTGTTGTTCTTGGCCAATTTGGCTTTTTAATGCAATCAAATGATTGTTTCTTATGCCTTGTATCACTATCATTTTGCCTGACCAGTATTTATTTCAGTGTTAAAATTAGGTAAATAGGTAATACTGATATTAATGACTGTACGATTGCATGCTCACTACCATCACAAACTACAGTGTATGTTTGTACTTTTTGACACTACACCTCTTCCTCTCTGAATACCATATTTGTGTCATGTAATAAGATTGTCAAGGTGCAGACTGTGAAAAATAAATGCGTAATGATGTTACACTACATTGTATGAACCAGTGGGTTCAATGACTGTTACTGTGAGTAATAAACAGAATATCACAATATTGAGATGCTTCTGTATTTTGTTGGAAAAATTATTTTGACAATTAATAACTCGGCAATACAACCAATACAGAATCAGACATTAGAAATATTTACCTAAAGATTGGACAGTACCTCAACAGAATCTGTTTGCTGGAGCAATGGACCATAGTCAGGATAGTCCTCTTATATTTAATATGGTGCAAATAAAAACACGGCTGGAGAGATAGAAGTACAGTCTGTTCATGGATTGTGCCTTGATAATCTTGTTGTCCCTTCAAAACCTTGTCTTTTCAAAAATGTCTTATGGACAAAAAGCTCTTGATGTTTACCTTAGACCCTTGGTCCCCAACCCTGGACTTGGAGTGCCCACAACTGTACATATTTTAGAGGTCTCTCTTATCTGACACACACATTCAGGTCTTGGAGTCTCTACCAATGAGTTGATGAGTAGATTTAGGTGAAACATACAAAATGTGCAGAGTTGGGGGTAATTGAGGACTAGGGTTCGGGACCACTGATTTAAACCATTGTTGATCTGTATGCGTATCCTTTACTGAGAGATAGAAATGCATTTCCATTCATGTCAAACTAAAACTGCAGTCTACCCTGACTGAGGTCCAATTTGTTTTCTAAGTTTTGTTCTGGACATATGAAAACACTACCTTCTTCCCTTTCAGCAGACATGGATGAGAGAGCATACAGAGAACAGAATGAGAAGACTATTCGCAGCACCCAAACAGCTCTTCGCAACTTTCGGGACTTCCTGGTTTCTAAGTATCCAACCGAGAACAGAGAGATCTACTTCATCCCCTGCCAAGAGTTGGACATCTACTTGGCCTCCTTCTTCGTGGATGCACGCCAAAGGGATGGATCAGAGTATGAGCCCAACAGCCTTGCCAACTACCAGTGTGGCCTGGAGCGTTATCTGAAGGAGCATCACTACGCCTACAGCATTACAAGAGACCGGGAGTTCCAGAGATCCCAGGATGCCCTCAAGCAAAAGCAGTTGGAGCTCAAGTTCAAAAGCAAAGGCAACAAACCCCACAAGTCAATGAAGCTGACCTTTGCTGATGAGTTGCTCCTAAGGAAACGGGGGCTTCTGAGTCGCTTCAACCCTGAGGGTCTGCTTAACCTGGTGTGGCTCAACAACACCAAGGCTTTTGGCCACTGTACGGGCTTCCATAGCTCCACACTCAAATGGGGTGACGTACGCTTGCTCACCACAGAAACAGGACTAGAGTGTCTGGAGTGGACCTACCAGGATTTTACTGACCCTAATGCCAGAAACCGAAGGTCCACGACTGAGTGCCACATCTACGCTACCCCACATGCTCCTCAAACCTGCCCTGTGCAGGACTACAAGGAATATGCTCAGCGCAGACCTCAAGCAATGCTCTTTGAAGATGCCCCCTTTTATCTGTCCATCAAGCCTGTGGTCAACCTCGCCGCCCTGCACTGGTACAACTGCCAAGCTCTGGGAAAGAACAAATTAGCAAAGATGGTGAAGACCATGTGTGAGAAAGGCAACATTCCAGGGAGAAAGACCAATTTCAGTGTTTACCAGAGTTGCAGCTCCTTGTCCGAGGCCCAGAGCAATCAGCTAGTCCTGATCTGCAATGACCTCAGGCAACAAGCCGTCCAGTCAGGGAGTTCCCATCCTGGCAGCACCAACTTTGTGATTGCTGGTTCTTTTGACTCTACTGACTCTGCTTAAAGCTGAAGTGTAATTTTTGAGCCACTAGTACCACCAAACCGATCTGCTGTTTCCAAGCAAGTTTCCCAAACACTTCTTCCGTCTTCCATTTTTTGGACAAGCAGTTAGTCCCGACCCAAGTGCATGGCATTTCGTTGAACAAGAAGTTGATGTTTTGGACAGCTTAAAAAAATGAGCCAAGGTTTGGGTGATAAGAAAGTTTCAGTTAGCCACTGTTGACAGATGCCTACACCAGAAGTTACCAACTTTCTGACATGAAGTGCCATTTTTATTTATTTATTTTTAATTTAAAATGAGCTGTTTTCTGATATCCTTATATTTGCCAAGTGACTATTTTGAGGGCTCTTCAAGCCTCAAATGAACTTACATTTCCCCCCAGTCTGCTGCCTTTTGTGTCACTCAGGATAGTCGCTTGTGAAGGCTTGGGACTATGCGTGTTCTTGTGGTGCCATCAGCCAATCAGTGTTTTCAGCATGTCTCAATGTAATTGTGCAGTGGCTCCAGAGTTATTAGTCACATGGCATTTACAGCTCAAGTGATTGAATCAAAAAAAAAAAAAGTCTGTGTCCATGTTCAAAGATAGTGGATTCTTCCAGAGGTCTTGTGCCAGCTGAGAAACGCTAATGGATATCTTTTTTTTGTGTGGCTTGAATAAACCAAGGAAGGGGCCACAGAGTCACTGTGTTTACATTCCTAAGAAAGTCAGTCTACAAATGGCTGCATGGTATGGGAGGAATTAGTTTATCATTAGAAAACATACAGCAGCTTTAAATTCAGTTGTATGACTGACTTTAGGCCATCTTGTTTCATGTCTCAATGCTCTTTAAGGTAAGCATTAGCAAAGTCTTGTAGTTTCTGTCAATGTGTATGAAACTATGATGTTGTCTTTTTGTCTTGATTATATTGTAACTACACTTGTCTTATGTGCAATGCAAAATGTTCTTTATCCAGTGCAGTATTAAGTCAACTTAATGCATTTGGATACTAATTTTGTGTTGTGTATTTTTACTATGTATGGCAACAATTACGAGTTTGACGATGAAGCTTATATGTCAGTCCAGTTATTCTGTATATGTTGTAGACATATGAATGTAGTGGAACTAATCCTGCTATCCTTCGTATATATTCCTGTTTTGGAAATGTTCTGTGTTAATGTAGAAGTTCTCTTCAATAGTAAGCACTTATCAGATATGGTTCATTGTTAGATACTGTATGTGTTAGATTTATTACAGATATGTGCCTGTTCAACATATGTGCCTGAAATTATATAATTTATTCTAGAACATACACAACAAGGATTATTTAAGGTTACAAAAACAAACAAAATGGTTAATAATACCATAAATAAAGCAACTCTGTAATACAAATAAAATCTGATTTTTAAAATCTCACATGGCTGAGTTTTAGAACTAAGATTTTTGTGGACCACATAATTCTACTTGACACACATAACATTTTTAACTACTTTACAGCTCCTCTTATTATTACATCACAATTAGTTGCAAATATAAACTGTATTACAAGTTATTTTTCTGAATTATTGACTCTTGCCTTTGGAATGGTGAAAAAGATTTTGTCTTTCGTAAACTATTGTGGTCATTAGATGGTACTGGACTTGCCTCTTCATGCCCAATAAAATAATGAGAACAACGGCAGAATTATATTAATATATCAGTCACATATATCAAAAAAATGACGACACAATAATGGTCAAGTTTCTTCAATTTTATATAAAATCATGAAAAAATACTGACTAGCATATAACAATCTCAAAATCAGAAACCTTTACATTAAAGAAAAACCATCTAGCATAACCACATTACAGCTTTGAGTAGCAAGTCAGTCGATTTATCTAATGTTTATTTACTCCGGGTCGAGTCTGGGTAACACAGGCAGTATAAGGTTACCGAAGGAAGAATCCTGAGTGATGAAGAAGCCGGATGAGTGTGCATGTGCATGCTGAAACCAAACCAGAGACAAATACTCATCTGATGGACATTATCAAAAATAGATGAACACTGAAACTCCCAGCATGAAGCTTACGGTACCTGTAAAGCTGCTTTCTGCTGTGCTGCAATGTGCTGCTGTTCGGCCTGATCCCTGAACTCCTTCACTGCTGGTCGAGAGAGGGGAATGCTGGGAAAGAAAAGAGAAAAACATGTTATACGGCATAGGTTAGGACTGTGCAAATAAGCTGATTATTGCTATGACAGATACTGACTTAAAGGGATACTCCATCCCAAAATGAAAATTTTGGCAGTATTCACTTACCCCCCAAACCTGTAAAGCTTTGTTCGTCTTTGGAGCACAATTTAAGATATTTTGGATGAAAACCGGGAGGCTTGTGACTGTCCCATAGACTGCGAAGTAAATAAGGCCCCATTTACACTGCATGGTTCAATTGACCCAATTCCGATTTTTTCCTCTCATGTGGCACAGATCGGATATGACCGGTGAACGTGTAAGCAGGAAAAAACCACATAGATCCCGATTTTCTCAGATCGGATTCAGGCATCATTCATATGTGGTAATAAATCGGATATGAATCGGATACGTGCATTTGCGTGTGCCATGTAAGCAGACAAATCGGATATTCCCCAGTAAATGAGAGTCGTACGTCATTAAAAAAAGTGACGTCAACTCAGGTGGACACACTGATCTATAATCAGTGGGTGGACACCACCAACTGAGATCACATGACTTATTATAGGCGCGATGGAGGACGAAGGATACACACAGTGGAGCCATGCGGAGGTTTCCTGTCTTTTAAGTCCTTTTTTTTCCCCCCGCCGTACGAGACCAATGTTTTGCTGATTTTTTTTGTTGATTTTCAAAAATATTGTGTAAAGCAAAAAACACTGTATAATTTTATTTGCATCTGCATCCATTGTATTTTGTGCTGTTTTACTTCCTTTTCCGGGTCAGAACATCTACGTTTGGGTAGTTTCAGCAGTGTATTGTGTAAATGCAAAAATCGGATACGGGTCACTTTTAAAAGAGGAAGTAAGCGGGTCGTCAAAAAAATCTGATATAGTCAGAAAATCGGGATTTGGGCATCAAAACCTGCAGTGTAAATGCTCCTAACAGTGTCATCCAGAAAAGTATGAAAAGCATCGTCAGAATAGTCCATCTGCAGTGATTCAACCGTCTTATGAAGCGATGAGAATACTTTTTTGTAAGGGGGGGGAAAGAAATAGTGCCAAAACAAAACTAACGACTTTATTCAACAATTAGTCTCCTCTGTGTCTCTCCACATCAGCGTAGTGCCATTTTGACAAATCTGAGCTGTACGCAGGCGGCGAACACTCTTCTGTTTCACAGTCACAAGCCTCCCGGTTTTCATCCAAAATATCTTAAATTGTGTTCCGAAGACGAACAAAGCTTTTACAGGTTTGGAACGACATGGGGGTAAGTGATTAATGACAAAATTTTCATTTTGGGGTGAAGTATCCCTTTAACAGCACGGTTTTTAGTGAGAAAGAGAACACTGAAAAACACAAAAGAAATATTCTAATAGTGGCATGCTGTTAAAACAGTACCTGGCTCCAGGGTTATTCATAGACTGACTCTGTATCAGACGTCTCTTCTCCTTATCCAGCTCAGCCAGAATAGCAACCCTGTTTTTGTTCTGAAATCCTATTGAGATCAAATTTACACATATAATAGTCAATAATAAAGCAACTAGTGAAATTGAAAACTCGCAAATCTAATAGAAACAGCACGAGAGTGACTCAGCGACTGATTAAAGCGCCATTCCTTAATGTTTGACGGGCAACCGCACTGTATATGTGGCTATATCTAGGGATTTACTTTGAAAACGATTTAAACACTATATTTCGCATGACTGTCCAGCTGTTTTTGGCATCTGATATGCTGCAGTATTTACCTTGTCCCGGTGGATTCGCGGCCATTTTACATATGCACTAAATCTATATATATATTAAACAGCAGTTACTACTTCTAAAATCTACGACAAAACAATTAAACGTAATCTAAAACAGACGCATGGTGTCCTGTCCTCTGATAAATGAAGTAGCTCTAGCTCGCTTGTGTTCTTCGCTGAGCGCTTGTCGCGAGGCAGCTGTTTCCTCGCTCACAGCGCCGCCTGCAGAACTGGAGCGACTGCACGAACGTTCGAATTTGATTAAACGATACATTTTAAAAGCTCTATTTGAAGAGTTATGGGCCTACATTGTTAATATAAGAAAATATATAAGCGAACTACGATTATATCAGACATTTGACAGCAAATGTTGTTAGCTACACAGCGCGAATTCAAAATATTACAACCTCTTCCTCACTACTGCAAAACCCACATTTTGTTCTTATTATTATTTTATTGAAATTAAATTCATTTGTACTTGATATTTTCTAGAAGGACTGGTTTTAGCAGCTTTTATATTATTGGTTAGAGACACATAAGTCTATGCAAAAATCTATTTTAATTTAAATCTTTATTCAAATGCTTACCTGACATACAAATGAAAACCAGACAGTGATTTCAATAAAACAAGGGTTTATAATGAAGTTTCTTCATCGCTCTAATGAGTAGGACCAGACAAGCTTTACAATGTAGTTCAGAGGGATTTTAATTCTGACTGATATGTTTCAATCATGGTATGTGTTAAACTGAAAATACCAAAAAACTGAACAATGCAAGGAACAAAGTCAACAAATCTCAAACACTAAAGTCTGCCTAACACAACTCCTCATATGAAAACATTTATACACTAGTGAAGAGTTTCATTTGTGAAAAAAACACATGGCAATTTTCAGAAAGGTACAAAGGAGCACTAATGTTCATTTACATTTATACAAGATAACATTGACTGGATATATATACGTACAAAGACATGAACTCATTGTTCATTATCTTCTTTTTCGACAAATGTACAACCTGAAAATCATTTGCATCTGTCAGAAATCGAATGGAGGAAAGTGTCAGCGTTTATCACCATAAAAGATGACCTATAAACAACCAAAGCTGGGGAGATATTAAAGTTTTGGATGGCACAGGAACCCTGCATTCTCACGTCTGCTCTACAAGTACTAGCAAAAAATACTGCAGGCTGTGCATTACTTGGATGATGCTTTTATGAAAATATTAAAAATGCCTAATGAAAAAGAATAATGCATTAATGTGAATCTAGCAGATTGCTTGCAGTCATGCACCGAAATAAACTTTACTATGAGTTATGAGGATATTTAAAAAGCCCTGAGTATAGAGGTGGTTATTAAGGCATAACACAGTGCATAAGCATTTTAACCTTAAACCAGCTGTTTAATAGTGAAGTATAAATGTGCTGTGAAATGTAGGGCAGATCAGAAACCTCCGGCTATAAAATGTCAAAGAATTGCATGTCTTCATGACAGTGTGATGGTCTGTTTATTGATGAATAAAAGCTGCATTCAACAAGCAGATTTGTAAGTCTGGGAAAGATAAGATTAAGTTCCTTCATAGCTTTAGTAACTGCCTGATAATGTAAATAAATGGAATAATATCAGACTAAAACTATTTTTTGGCAGAGTACATGCAGCAGGTTTTTCATTTTTCATGTTTAATCTGTGTTTAAGAAAGCAGACTTCCACCGAGCACGGTGAAGAATCGCTTGAGCTGTTATGTGAGAAGGCACTATGAGCAAAATGAAGTCAAAAAGCAGCCTGTCCTCAAGTGCTCTTGAATAATCATAAAGTCTGTATTAAGCACCTGTGCCAACCAAATCATGGCTTCAACCAAACCTGAAGACCACCTCGAGTTGATGAGTTCTTTTTCTTATAGCACTTTCCAGTAATTTGATCTACCAACTGTTTTAATATCCCATACAACAGTTTTCTTGCCTTTGAGTAGAAATAGCCATTAATATAAATCACATTTTGCCATAAAATCACAAACAGCATGTCTGTCATATTTCACCCCAAAATCAAAAGGTAAAAAAGGTTATACATAATACCACTTTTTAGGACCGCAAAAATTACCTATAAATAATATTTATAAAAAATAAAATAAAAAAATGTTTTGGGTTCTAATTACTGTAAAATAATTTTACTAAAAGAAAAACAACCTGTAGTACAATTTAATTTAAATGATCATAGATCTAGGCTTTTTGTTTCAATTATGCATAATGATTATCTTATATATATATATACAAAGTCTACGTAAATCAAATTTTTGACTCATTATTGAACATTTTTATGTTACTAAAAAAAAACCTAATAATTAATTAGAACAGTAATGAGTTTTTCTTTGCATTACACATTATGCACGGTTATTTTTATATAGTTTATTAAAAAAAAAATCTCATTTTTGATTCTCATTACTGTAAAATGATTTAATCAAAGTAATTATAAATACAGTAATAAGAATGAGTTTTTTTATATACATATCTTCATATAATTCAATATATACTAATTTTAAATCTCATTACTGTAAAATAATTTTACACTACTAAAAAAGTAAAATCAAACTATTACACGTAAGTAAAATTAACATTTACAGTAATGAAAAAGAAGAAATTCCTGCATTATGCTTAATGATTGCTGTTAATGATAATGGAAAAAAACAAAATCCTTAAGGGAGTAGTTCACCCAAAAATGATTTTTTTTGTCATTTACTCACCTTTATGCATAATACATAAAAATAATAATAATAAAACCTGACATTTCTCAGTTTCTTCTTTTATGTTCCAAAGAAAGACGTTATACAGGTTTGGACCAACTGGAAGGTGAGAAAACTACAAAATTGACATATTTGGGTCAACTATCCATTTAATGAGTTCTAAAAGATGCTACATTTTCTTAAAGTGATATAAATGAATGATTTTGGGATGCAATATGAACTAGACATGTTCTTGGCAGGTTTCATGAGATTCACCCATAAAGTATTTAAGGGAATACACGTGTGTAGACTCATCAGACTCAGAGTATGGAAAGGTTTGGTTTAATTAGGCCCTGATAGACCTGATCAACCCATAACTGCAAAGAAAACCAAAAAAAAAAAAAAAAAAAAAAAAAAAAAAAAAAATTCACTGAGCAGGTTCCCAACAGATCTGTGGACTGAGATGAAGAAGCCTATCAAACAAGCTTTAAGACTCACTACTGGATTACAAAGCTTACTGAGCTGCTTGTTTTTTCAATATTAAAGATTAAAATCTAATCTTAGATTTCTGGAGTACAGGAAACCTGTATCAATCTGGTGTGGCCCTTGTCCCATCCAGGCTGAACGCTTGCGTGCTTGAACATGAAGTCTGAACCCGATTCTGCTCAATGAACAAAATCTGCTGCGAGCAATTATATATAATGAAGCTACAGTACAGGCTACTTACTGTATACAAGTCATGATCAGACAGCTAATTATAACATGTGCAGGGAAGTTCCTTCCTCATCCCGACTATCCCGAGGTCATTAGTAAGGGCTTTCAGACGACAGTGAATGATGATGATATGAAAATCCAGTTTTAAAAGACAAACACATATCATGATTATGCAGATTTAAAAGTGGAAAACATTGGCAAACAAAACAAAAACTACCTTAAAATAGTATCGATCGTTCTAAAATAAACCCCTTCCGGTAAAGCAAACAGTGTTAAGCCCATCACAGGGGCTACAATGAAGTACTGTAGTCCTCCTACTGAATATAGTGTGTCCTCCACAACACATCTCACAGGCCAATGGGAAGTTCTGGTTTGTGTCTTTTTATTAGAAGGCCCATGAATCCATATAAGGGCCGGTAAAAGTGCCCTCGGTGGAGCTCGAGTCTAGGTTCAGCAACACCCCGGGTCTGAGTCACAGCTCTAGCAGTTGATAGGACAGTCTGTCTTGACTTTGCCAGCAAAACTGATGATCCTCCTGAGGCAGCGACCAAACTCCTCCAGAATGAGGCGCTCTGCCACGGCCTGAGGCTGGTCGGTGAGTTCGGCCTGCTCGGCCTGCTCCAGCAGACAGTCACACGTCGCCTCGGCCACTTCCTTCGTTACGAATGTGTATGGCAACCTGGAAAGAGATTGACACTCAAATTATTACCAGATCATTCTCCAACACTAAGAGTAAGGACACACCAAACCAACGTTAAAGAACTAGTGCAGAGGAAGACAACGGTGGCATCGCCTCGGATCGCCTGCATAAGGGCAAAAAGAAAGTTGCACTAGAACACAGCGGACAGGGTTGCTGCAGGATTTTTAAGCTGAAATGTAAGACTTTTTAAGAGACAAATGTAAGTGAAAGTGATGTGACATACAGCCAAGTATGGTGACCCATACTCAGAATTCGTGCTCTGCTTTTAACCCATTTAACCCAGGGTTAGTAGGTAATCGCTGTGTGGTAAAAGCTGGAATTTATTCCTGTGATCAAAGCTGTATTTTCAGCATCTTTACTCCAGTCTTGTGTGTCACATGATCCATCAGAAATTATTCTAATATACTGTTCTGGTGATTCATGGATAATTTTTTGATATAGAGACAGCTGAACAGAGTGAATGACAAAACTTGTGATGGACAGACATCATAATGCAGAGCTGATAAAGGCGGGACTTACTTTCCGCCTCCGCTGGTGATGGCCGGTGTGGTTCTGGTGAGCAGATCTGAGATCTGTGAGGACAGTTTGGTTTTGGCTGCGGTTTGTTGCTGGACTCGCACCTCTGCAGCGTCTGCCAGGTGCATCAGCGTCTTCCTCTCCGGACTCTCCTCAAAGTTCTTGCAGCCCATGCATTTGCAGATGGACGAACACATGATCTTTGCCTAATGCGAACAGACAAAAGAATGATATCTGGTTGTAAACACAAGTGAAAACCCAACAATATCTTCTATAGGACGCTTCCACATTCTTTGAAGTGTGCAAACACTCACCTCATAACACTCGCAGTAGTTTTTCAGACAGCCAGACTTCTTACAGTTGCAGCCTTTGCTGTGTCTCCTGTCTGACTCTCCTTCTTTGCCTTTGCCAATCTTGGGCTTAAAAGCCACAGGGTTTCTGTCTAAACATGACTGGGAGAAAATACATTACTTTTGAGACCTATAGATTTTCAAAGCATTACATGAGAACTGTCCTGTACAGAGAGATGAACAAGAGGGCATTGCTATGCGGTTGTAAACTGGCAAATAGCCCACCTCTTAGTCTCTGATATTCTAAACTGTGCATCTGAACTAAAAAAATAATAATGGCATATTTGAAGTAATATGTCTGTAGTGAGATGGAAAATAACCACAAAGATAAAAAGACAGAAAAAAACAATGGAGGTCTACAGAAAGGCAGTAATTTGTTACCTTGATGGCTTTCAGTCTTTCACTCTCGTGATCAAGGTTGTTGAAGCAATTAACACAGTTGCAGTTATTACAGAACTCCCCGTTGGCAAAGCAATCGCAATACCTGTGAGACGAGAGATTAATCTCTTAGAGAGTAAACTGCAGTTGCCTTAAGAATTACACTACCGTTCAAAAGTTTAAAGATTTTAAAATAAAGTCTCTTTTGCTCACCAAGGCTGCATTTATTTGATCAGAAATACAGCAGAAACAACACTGTGAAATATTAGTGCAATTTAAAATGTTTTTTCTATTTTAATATTTTTTTTAATTCAGTGATTTTAAGCTGAATTTTCAGCATCATTACTCTAGTCTTCGTTGTCACATGATTCTTCAGAAATCATTCTGATATGTTGACTTGATGCTCAAGAAACATTTATTATCAGTGTTGAATTTTTTTTGCTGTTTTATATTTATCAGAGAACCTTGAAAATATATTAAGTTAAAAAAAAAAGCATTTCTTTGAAATAAAAATTTATTAACAACCTTACCAACCCCTAACATTTGAATAGTGGTACATGTGATGCTTCAGGCAAAGCTTTTGGCACTGCTAATGTGTAAACTGCTTGACAGGGTGCTTGTGAGCAATAAAATTTCAAGCTATACTGGCACCTCTGATAATCTGCTTCCTGTCCGCCAGAATAAACTGTCCTTGCTGGTAAATATGACAGTATGAGAACTGAACTGCAGATTGTTAAAAGGAAGGAAGTTGTTGCATTATTATACAACTAGATCTAGAAACTATGAAAGCACTTGCCAAGTGTAACAGCTGAAACAGATTACACCCTTTATATGGGCCATTTTCAGTTTTCAGAGAAGGGAAAACAAATGACGGGTGACACTTACAATTTCAGACACTGTGACCGTGTGCAGTTGCAGGGTTTTCTCGGCCTCGAAGTTGCTTCAGACGTTGATAAACTATAATAAAACAGACAGAATGTTACCTGATGGTTAATTTTAGGGCCTGACCGATATATAGTTTTGCTGATTTTATCAGCCGATATGAGACTGCTGCAGATATATCGGCATCAAGTGAATTTGCTGCAAATGTGCCACCGACATGAACCAATATAATTTTTTTACAGAACATATAACCAGAGAAAATGCTTTTAAATGGTGTAATTACTTAGTTTGTCCAACAGAGTGCACTCCATTGTCTGTTACTGGCGACCCATGTCACGA
Source organism: Cyprinus carpio (assembly GCF_018340385.1). Taxonomy (NCBI): domain Eukaryota; kingdom Metazoa; phylum Chordata; class Actinopteri; order Cypriniformes; family Cyprinidae; genus Cyprinus; species Cyprinus carpio. Next base: position 5,932,987 of record NC_056606.1, on the reverse strand, counting down.
TGCAGAAAACTCGCGGAATCACGGAATCCAGTCATAAAAACAGAATTTACTGTATGATGCGGAATTTCACAGAATTTGTCCTTTTTTTTTAGTGATCAACTGTTTTTTATTAGTTTTAAAAAAAAAAAAAACAATCAATTCAAAAGAAACAAAAAAGATAAATATTTAACAACATAAAAAAAAAAAAAACAAAACAAAAAAAAAAAAAAAACAAAATCAAAAACAAAAAAATGTATAATCAAAATAATTTATCTTTATAAACCAAAAGTGTTTTTTCAAATTTAAATTTCAATTCTCATATGTTTTATTCAAGTTATATATAACTATTTGTATGCCAGGGTCTGTGTGTTTTTTGCCAAAAAGACTATTTAAATGAATCCTCAATTCTTTATTCAAGTGCTATATATATATATATATATACACACTTTAAACACAGTTAGAACAATATAATATATATATATATATATAAATATATATATCTATTATGTATATTATATTTATATAATGTCACTCATTTTGAATAATAAAGTTTGTTAAATTGTTAAATACCCTGCCTTAAGTGCACTGATGTCACTCATTTTTAAAAATAAAAATACCCAAACTGCAAAACACACCTCCGTCAAGTCATTATAAGTATATGATCACCCTATTTGAGTGATCATTGATACATTTTATATATGTAAAAGTGTTATGACAGTCATGGCCACAAGTTTTGAGAATTACATAAATATTAGTTTTCAAAAAGTTTGCTGCTAAACTGCTTTTAGATCTTTGTTTCAGTTGTTTCTGTGGATGTCCTTGAATATAATATATATATACAAGTATTCAAGTTTGCTATTATATAATATATGACATTTATGCAAAGAGTAGTATAGTGTTGGCCCTATACTGGGCATCAATCAATTCTGGGCCAAATCCTGACGATAGCAACCTTCTTTCATAATAACTTCTTGGAGTTTGTCAGAATTAGTGGGTTTTTGTTGGTCCACCCGCCTCTTGAGGATTGACCACAAGTTCTCAATGGGATTAAGATCTGGGGAGTTTCCAGGCCATGGACCCAAATTCAACATTCTGGTCCCCGAGCCACTAGTTATCACTTTTGTGGCACGGTGCTCAATCGTGCTGGAAACCTTTCTTCACCAAAAACTGTTGTTGGGTTTGTTGGAAGAAGTTATTGGACACCATTCTTATTCATGGCTGTGTTTTTGGGGAGAATTGTGAGTGAGCCCACTCCTTGGATGAGGAAGCAACCCCACACATGAATGGTGTCAGGATGCTTTACTGTGGGCATGACACAGGACTGAAGATAGCGCTCACCTTTTCTTCTCCGGACAAGCCTTTTTTCAGATGCCCCAAACAATCGGAAAAGGGGCTTCATCAGAGAATATGACTTGCCCCAGGCCTCAGCAGTCCATTCACTATACTTTCTGCAGATCATCTGTCCCTGAGGTTTTTTTGGAGAGAATTGGCTTCTTTGCTCCCTTCTTGACACCAGGCCATCTTCCAAAAGGTCTTCGCCTCACTGTGCGTGCAGATGCGCTCACACTGCCTGCTGCCATTCCAGCAAGTCTGCATATGGCGGCAGCTGAATCCTCTTTAGGAGACAATCCTGGCACTTGCTGGACTTTCTGGGACGCCCTGAAGCCTTCTTTACAAGAATTGAACCTCTTTCCTTGAATTCTTGATGAACTATTAAATTGTTGATTTAGGTGCAATCTTAGTAGCCACAATATCCTTGCCTGTGGCCATTTTATGCACCGCAATGATGGCTGCACGCGTTTCTTTGCAGGTCAACCATGGTTAACAATGGAAGAACAATGATTTCAGTGAAAAGTCTGCCATTCTAACCCAATCAGCCGACATAATGGCCTTGTGCTCGTCAACATTCTCACCTGAGTTAACAAGATCTACTGAAAGGGTCCTTTTAATGACAGCAAGTGAAATGCAGTGGAAAGGTTTTTTTTTTTTTGGGATTAAGTTAATTTTAATGGCAAAGAGGACTATGCAATTCATCTGATCACTCTCATCAGCAAAATTGCTATTATAAAAACTGCAGGTCATTATGTAAATATATATATTTTCATTCTATATACAGTTACCAGTCAAAAGTTTAGACTCGATATTGGATTTATTTTTACTCCCTAATATCGGTATCGCCAAACAAAACTCATATTTACTCCCTAAATCATAAACACACACAAAAACACATAACACCTGGCCACATTATACACACACAAACACTCGGTCAGGCTCTAGTTATTTGTATATTTTATATATTATATATATATATATATATATATATATATATATATATATATATATATATATATATAATATCCATCACTGATATACAGACCTGCGTGACGCATCGTACCCCAAACTCATATGTCCTGCTCCATCACTGATATACAGACCTGCGTGACGTATGGGGCCGGTAACACAGCGTAGCCCATGTTTCCAGAGCCATGGGCGGGGGTGAGCACAGTGCCCGGCGGCAGGTTGGTGAGGTTGGGCTGGATCTGTGGCAGATGTGTGGCTGGCATGATGAGACGCTGGGGCGTCTGACTGGTGGTCACCACCTGGGCTGCTGACGTCAAGGGTTTGGGTACTACCTGTGTACAAAAAGATGATCAAGCATATGTGAAATTAAGAGCTGCACGATTCTGGATAAATTGAGAATCACAATTTTTGTCTCAAATTGAGATTACGATTCTCCCACGATTCTGAACTAAACAAAATAATGTGTGAAAAAATATTTATTGCTGCAATCTATTTAAAAATGATTCATTGATTTGTATGAATTATTAAATATTTTAATATACAATATGCATTTAAAATATAATACATTTAACACACAAATTTTTTATATCAAAATTATGAAAAGGTGGTTTGAATGAAAGGTCCAATGACTCACTCATAAATACTTCACTTGTTTCATTACTGGATGAATTTTAACAAATCAACTAAATCAATTAAACAAATAAAAAAAACACAAATACATTTTTTAACCGTCACTTGTCGCCACCTAGGGGCAAAACGATGCAGTTGACATTATTTGCAGCGCCAGTTACTTTCAAAATATGACTTGCTCTATTTTGATGCTACCATAAACACCAATATTTATATCCAAACAAAACACTTTCATCTTAGTTTACGTGATAAAATGAATGACGGTAAAACAGAAATAATACCGTGTAGCTGAAGACTGTTTGTGAAGCTGTTTCTTACCTAAACATGCTAACTGTCTGCTCTGTGTCAGCGGCAGCACAAACACAGATTTGAATCTTCTGGTATGACTTTTTCCAAAGGCTTAATAGACACATGTGAATTGCTTTCACTTAGAAATTAGATTGTGATGAGCAGTTTGAATTGAGATTGCCATCTTTTAACGATTAATTGTGCAAATTCTGCTACAGATTATCAACAACATCAAACCAAACAGCAAAAAGACCGAAAGCTGCACAACCATCCGTAACAATGATGTCACTGTTTAACTGCGTGTAGTGAGCAAGGTGTTTGACTGTGTACCTGTTTGATGCTCTGTGCTGAGACGATGGGTACAGACATCCGTACTGCAGCGTTCATCATCACAGGCTTGGCTTTGTAACAACACAACAGTAGATACATTATTGAATGTTCTTAAATCACTCATGAGCCTATTCATTTTCAATCCTATCATTAAAGTCATTCTTAAAAATGGATCGCTGCAGTAGACCCATTATACAAACAATAAAGGGTTGCATATTGACAGACCATCGCCTAAAACAGGAATGATGAAAATAAATATTTTGAAAGACTGTCACAGGGGTACGGTTGGGAACTGAAAACCAGTTCTTCTAAATCTGTAAAGTGTAGTTTGATAACAGAATTAAAAGACTCCTATGTTTCTTTTAACTAAATCAGACACATTCAGGGTAATAATTTAACACCTGGTTCTCTTGAATCAGAAACATAGTCTACATCTAACTGAGACTGAAATCAGTGCAGTAGTTATCGATACTGTTCATGACTAACAGTACTACACGATGCATTGTCACATTAAAAAAAAAAAAGTTACCACATTCAACAGTTACAGTTATTACAGTTACATTAACATACAGTTCAGGTCAATTGATGGATTGCATTTACGCACCTCTAAAAAAACTAAAAATTCATTTAACAAAGTAATAAAAACTAATTTCTGTATTCCGTGCTTTATGGTTTAACAAATGTATCAAATTATGAAATTAATTTAAGTCTTTTTTGTCTAACATGGTGCTGCACAAAAGAACTTATATACTGTATAAATGTAAACAGATGAAAAAATATCCTGGTTGTATGAAATTCCTTAAAATAACTCAATAAATAAGTCAATGTTTTTAATATTTTATTATTTGTATTTTTTTATTAACATTATTGAGTAATATATGATTTACTATTAAAAAGTAACACATTTCTGTGGTAAGTTTAAGCAAACTTTTACACACAGATGTTGCGCCGCAGTGTGTGAAAACCAGCCAGACTATTACGGTAAAAATCCACCCACACTCATTTTTTTTTTTATAATCCCAATAAATCAAAAACAGTCTCTTAGAACAAGTGATTTCTCCCTACGATGGCGCTGGATTTTTACAAAAGTTGATTCTGAAAGAGGGATCGATACCAAGGCTTTGTGTGCGAACATCAGCTCCAGACAAAGTGTGTCATATTTTGTTTTCCAAATTGCCCTTTCTGAAAGAGCTTCTCGGCACCCAGTAAGGCTAATGTTGCTAAAGCTACTATTGTCTTTGCCTGTTTTCACTGATGCTGCCTTCACGGGGTACCAGAATAATCATAAATAGGAATGTGGAGGTTAAAAATTGCAAATGAAAGCAATGTGAAGTTGGCTACTTGAGAGTTTCTGACATTTTCAGTGCGTGAGATTGTTTGTTATTGCCGGTATGACAGAGCATGAGCTCTTGAAGCTCCGCCCTCTTCTGAAAGGGGGCTGGGAACACCAGCTCATTTGCATTTAAAGGGACAAACACAAAAACGGCACGTTTTGGCTCATAACCGTAAAAGTGGCCATTTTAACAAGTTTTAAAAGGTGATCTGTGGAATATTTTGAGCTAAAATTTCACATACACACTCTGGGGACATCAGAGACTTATTTTACATCTTGTAAAAAGGGGCATAAAAGGTCACCTTTAAGTTGTAGTATACCTTTAATGGCTTTTGTCAAATGAAATAGTGAAATGCTGCAGTTCTGGAGATGAAGTTCATATGTTCATGTCCTCAGAACGTGAGATGACAGATGCTGAAAACATGCAGTTTGCATTTGTTTTTTTTCTTCCTATGCACATGATTGTTTATATGTAGGCTAAATAAAGAGAAAAAACTGATCAGCCCTATTTGGCAAATGGAATTGCATTTCTTTTTTAACCCAATTATTCATTCCATAAAAGTACTAAAAGAATTCGTAAGCAGAAATAGAATCATTAAGAGAAAGCAGAACCAGAACTGGAAGGGTTAAAATTGTGTCCCCCATCCCTCACATGGGTTGGACTGTCTGTGATATACTCACCTGGTTGGATTGAAGGGTTGGTGTTGGTGCTGCCGCTCGACTGTGCGGTGCTGCTGCCGGTGGTGGCCGTTACCAGACGCACATAATGGAAGCGGCTACCCGGCACCTGGATCTGCTGCACATTAGGAGGTGTGGAGAAGGGGATGATGGTCTTAAACTGGGATGTTCCCACTCCTCCCACTGTCTGCACTGACTTTACAGTCTGTACAAAGAAATCAGCATTAAAATATAGTGCTGTTGTTGTACACAAAATTACACCGTAATACAGGCTGTTATTGCAGAATGGGGCAGTTCAAATCTATATTTGACAGTACAGCAAACTGGTTTGGTTTGTGAGGGCTCTGGTTGGACGTACCTGTGCGGTGGACTGGCTGGTTCCTGCTTTAGCTGGAGAGGTGGCGGCAGACTGTTGGACAGTGAGGATCTGCTGGCCCAGAGCCACGTTGAGCGGCAGCGTCACAGACTTCTGAGGCGAGTTTGGAGACTGACTGGCCACCGAAACCACAGTCAGCTACAGACGGGAGAAACATGAGGAAGAGGGTGATGTCAGAAACCAGAGTGAGCCATCACTGAGAAAAAAAACTGGCATCACAAAGACAGGCGAATGGAATTGCAATGCCAGTTTTTACATTTAAAAGATTTAAGACCTTGCTGGGAGACTTGAGAGGTGAGATGGCGACTTTGCTGTTACCAGACGCATTCTGTGGCACAGTGCTGGTCTCACCGATGGTGATGGTGCGTGGAGGTGTCACTGGAGTACTCTGGGTAACAACTCGCCCTGTGGACAAAAAAAGGGAATTCAAATACAGATATCATAGCTGTGCTGTTAAAAGAAAAAGCACTCTTGGTCAAGGTATATTTTATAAAGACAGACAGAAGAGTACCGGTCACTACAGGAGCCACAGAAGCTGGGCTGGACAGTCCTTTATTGTTCAGGGCTTTTGTGATGATGAGCTTTGTAATCATCGGTCCAGCTGTAGATACTGGGGGCTTCTTTGTGATCTGTGAGGAGAAAATATGATACTTGCCAATTATTTCAGCCACCTATGATAGACACTGAACAGGAAATAAGATTGCACTTTAAGGTAATTAAATTAACCAATGCTATTTTCCCTTACAGAAAAAAATAATAATGTACAAACATGGCTATAAGTCAATATATTGAATTTAATCGATGATTTAAAAAAATACAGTTAAACAAATGTATTTTTTTATTTGATAACAAATATTTTATTTTCAAAAATAAGTTTTTAAAATAAAACAAAAGATATTTTAAAAGTTACTATAAATATATTATTAATAGCTTATTTTAAAAATACAGTAACAAAAGACATTAACATTTACAAATATGTAATATAACAACAACAACAAATAGTAATAGCTCATTTGAATTATACTACAAAAATAACTCATTTTGAAATATTACTAAGAATAACTGCACATTTTAAAAATACAGTAATAAAAACAGCCTTTTACCTTTTAAAAAAAAATATTTAAAAGGTTATAAACAGTAAAAAATAATAATAATAAAATATAATATTTTTTGCATTAAAAGAAAACTTTTTTTTAATCGAATATAAATAATCAGTGATGCAAACAGGTAAGGGGGGAAAAAGGTGAGAATGCTCCACATGAATTTTTTTTAAATGCTAATATTTTTTTTTTTTTTTTAAATGCTTTTCAAATGATTTATTTGTTTCACATGCTCATTTGCAGTTACTTCAAGGTATTTTTACAAACACCCCAAAAAAACAAAAACTTTACACCAAAAAACCCCCCAAAAAAAACATCTTGATTTTTGTAAAGTGTTGCAACAAGATCACATGTTATAAAAGATGAAGTGCTATGAAAGTGAAAGTGACATACAGCCAAGTATGGTGACCCATACTCGGAATTCGTGCTCTGCATTTAACACATCCAAAGTGCGCACACACAGCAGTGAACACACACACACACACACACACACACAGCAGTGAACACACACACACACACACACACACACACACACAGCACACACACACACACACAGCAGTGAACACACACACACACAGCAGTGAACACACACGGACAAACACAGCAGTGAACACACACACACACAGCAGTGAACACACACACACACAACACACACACACACACAGCAGTGAACACACACACACACACACAGCAGTACACAGACACACACACACACACACACACACCAGTGACTGGGGAACACACACACACACACACACACACACACACAGCAGTGAACACACACACACACACACAAAACACACACACACACACAGCAGTGAACACACACCGTGAACACACACATACACACAGCAGTGAACACACACACAGCAGTGAACACACTCACAGCAGTGAACACACACATTTACACACAGCAGTGAACACCACACACACACACAGCAGTGAACACACACACACACAAGCAGTGAACACCACACACAGACACACACACACACACACACACACACACACACACACCAGCAGTGAACACACACACACACACACACACACACACACAGCAGTCACCACACACAGCACAGCAGTACAAGCAGACACACACACACACACACACACCAACACACACACAGACACACACACACACTCACACACACACACACACACACACACACACACACACAGCAGTGAACACACACACACACACACACACACACACAGCAGTGAACACACACACACACACACACACACACACATACAGCAGTGAACACACACAACACACAGCAGTGAACACACACACACACAGCAGTACACAGACACACACACACACACACACAGCAGTGAACCCTCTCGGAGCAGTGAGCACCATGGAGAGCAGGTGGGGGTTCAGTGTCTTGCTCAAGGGCACCTCAGTTGTGGTAAAAATGTAAAGTTGATTGAAGGTGTGAGAGAGAGCTGTACATTCACTCCCCCCACCTACAATCCCTACCGGGACAAGACTCAAACCTGCAACCTTTGGGTTACAAGTGGACTCTCCAACCATTAGGCAAACTTCCCCAATGCAGGCTATTTAAGACAAAAATGGCAAATCTAACCTAAAATCCAAAATAAAATCCAAAACTCTTCACCTCTCCCACAACTCATACCACAACTCCAAACACAACAAAAAAAAACAATACATCACAGTAAATAAAATAAAACACAAAAGTGACCCCCAGTTCTTTATTAACTGTTATAATACCCCCCGCCCCCCACAATAAAAACACTTTCTCACTGGCTCTAAGCAAATCTCACAGGTGACCTATATTGATCTAAAAAAAGTGAGTTGTCACCTAAAGGTGAGGAGTTTGCATCTATGAATAAATAATACATTTAAAAAATACATTTTTACTTACTACAAAAAAAAAAAAAAAAAAAAAAAAAAAAAATTACGAATATTCTTTCCATGCTTGTGTACAAAGTGTAAAAGTGATTAACTACTTCTCAGCTGCAGCAATGACTGATTTTCATATTAGGTAACACCATTGCATTTCTTATTTAAAAAAAACAACAACTCAGAAAATTATGAGAAACTGTGGCCAAGAGTCTTAAAATAAAATGGTAATATTTATGCTTCATTTCTGCGATGTCTGCATGATCGGTGTTTTAATGAAAGGTTGTAAACACCCACCTGAAGTGTCTTGAGCTGCTGGGCCTGCAGTGTGCTGGAGCTGCCCATCAGCTGACTGGCTGAGCTCACCGCTATCACAGGCTTCCCTACTGTCGTCAACATTTTGATCTGCGTCGGCTGGGCCTTGGCGTCCCCTGTGCCCTGGGTAGTGGCGGGCTTGTTCCAAGTGTGGGGCAGAGCCAACATAATGGGCTGCCCTGTTTTACTGAGGCCGGCAACCAAGAGTTTCTGGCCTTCTGGCTTGAGCACAGCAGTGCCTGGAGACTTGCCATCCGCAGCGGAGGCGCCGGACACTTTGTTGATGATGAGCTGGTGGTTGGCCGGGACAGTAACGCTGGAGATTTTGGGGAGGTTCTGAGTCACCGCAGGACTGGTGGTTTTGGCAGAGGTGGTGGTGCCGGATATGAGGCTTGAGGGGGCGAGGAGGAGCTGAGTTCCTGAGCTGGTGCTGCACTGAGCGTCGGTGGAGGTCATCTGCATAGACGTGGTGGCTGGACACAAGCTGACGATTTCAGGCAGCTCGGTCTCCATAGGAACCTGCGGCGGCTCTGGTTCAGATTGGGGAGGAGCGGCGAGGTGCTCGGCGGGGAGCTCCTCTTCCATCGCGATGGCTTCCGTATCCATAATCTCATCAGGGAGGAGGCTGTTGAGCTCAGGTGAAACCACATCCATCGTGTACGGAGTTACTGAAAACACACTGGGGGTGAAAAATGCATTTCTCAAATGACTAAAAACATAGAAACACCCACAAACAAGAGATGAGACTAGATTACTGAAACAGTGTAAATGTATCACAAGTACACCACTATTCAAAATTTTTTTAGAGCTAGCTCTATCAAAATACAATATAGTAAAACTATAAAGTGCATATATTTCATATTATTTAACATTATATATAAACATTAACTATATACATATCTTTTTTTAATATTATTAACACACGTGTTGGTGTATAAACAATGTTGACTTTACAAATAATAAACTATATAAAATTATTTTCTTATTATTTAACATTAAACAAATGTAATTGTATTTAAAGGGTTACTCCACCCCAAAATGAAAGTTTTGTTATTAATAACTTAACCCCATGTTGTTCCAAACCCATAAAAGCTTTGTTCATCTTCGGGAAATTTTTTTAAGATATTTTGGATGAAAACCGGGAGGCTTGTGACTGTCCCATAGACTGCCAAATAAATAAGTGTCAAGGTCCAGGAAAGTATGAAAAGCATCATCAGAATACTCCGTCTGCCATCAGTGATTCAACCGTAACGTTATGAAGCGACGAGAATACCTTGGCACGGCTGACATAGAAGAGCATATGCTGCCTGTGTTTAGCTCAGATTCTCCAAAATGGCGCTACACTGATGTGGAGAGACACAGAGGAGACAAACTGTTGAATAAAGTCGTTATTTTTGTTTTCTTCGTGTCCAAAAGTATTCTCTTCGCTTCATAATGTTACGGATGAATCACTGATGGCAGATGGAGTATTCTGATGATGCTTTTCATACTTTCCTGGACCTTGACACTGTTATTTACTTGGCAGTCTATGGGACTGATAAGTCGTTATTTTTGTTTTCTTCGTGTCCAAAAGTATTCTCTTCGCTTCATAATGTTACGGATGAATCACTGATGGCAGACGGAGTATTCTGATGATGCTTTTCATACTTTCCTGGACCTTGACACTGTTATTTATTTGGCAGTCTATGGGACAGTCACAAGCCTCCCGGTTTTCATCCAAAATATCTTAAATTGTGTTCTGAAGACAAACAAAGCTTTTACGTGTTTGGAACGACATAGGGGTAAGTGATTAATGACAAAATTTTAATTTTGGGGTGGAGTATCCCTTTAACTACTACTAATATATATATATATATATATATATATACACACATATATATACACACACACACACACACACACACACATAGTTAGTATATATACTAACATATATGATATTATATTAATATTTAAGAGTTTTTCCAGATATTTTCCCATAAATTATTCCATGAATTTAGACTTTCAATAATAATCTGGGTAAAGAAAACGAGTTAAATATACTCTGCAATTACAGGGCTTGTGGGAACCATGTTTTCCTTTTCAGCATGTCCACACAGCATTTATAAACACTGAAATGTACTGTACTGGGAACAACTGCTACCAGTTGTGTTGTTTATGTATCAGTTTGGACTGAAACTACTAGCCCAACCCATCATATCAAACACAGCTGCATAATAGTTATGTAACATATTCCGCTACAATCAACTGGCGGGCCATTTAAATTTCCATATCTACTAAACACTTTATAAACTGCGACAGGACCGCTCCCATTCATCCCGACACTCTCGCGTTCAGTGTAGACGGGCTGTTGATGCTCAGCGGCTATGCGGCTAACTAGCACAGGAGCTAACCAGCAGTTAACACACAATTATATATATATATATAAATATATGAGGCACAGCTGTCACAGCTAACACCATGAACTAACCAGGCTGTGCTTCACCATCCATACTCAAAATAATAGTTACACTTTTATGCATGCGTTTAGTCGCTCAAACGTAACATTCAACACTTTTACAGCCGTTTTAAACACCGTGAAACAACAGCAGGCCTCTCTGGATATGCCTGACAATAACAATCAGTGCTTAATCCTTTACCTCGACAGTTAATTCAGTGAAACCAAACACTACCGTCCGTCAGTTTCACATCAGACGGAGTTTGTTGATATTCGACGCGCCTGCTCTCCCGTTGCCATGGAAATCTCTCTATTTACGAGGCATTCGTGCGCGTTATAGTAGACGGGTATGTTTGTCTGCTGTTGAAGAGAGTCCTCGCGCGCCGCGTCTGTTTCAGGCCGGGGCTGATTTCGAAAGATCCGCCATTTTCATCTCGTCATCAGTTCAGACACGAGAAACAGCGGCAGAAAAACAGCAGGATCTGTGCTTGTGTCACACAAAGGAGGAGCAGCACAGACAAACGACGTTCACAATCATCATTTTAAGACTTAAGAATCTCAATCTGTCGTTATTCGTTTCAAACCTGCATAACTTTTTCTTCACGGAAACAAAAAACATGACAGCCTCGGCACCCATTCACTATCAGCGCACATTTCTCCGCAGAGTGTAATGACTGAGGATTGATTTTGTCAACTTGATAACATCTTTATGGGCTTGCAATGACGAAAAAGAAGCCATACAGGTTTTGAACAACAGAATAAAAAATACTACTACTACTAATAATAAAAAAACTAAGCTGCAATGTTCTCTTCACCTTCGCTCACATGTATTATTTTAGTTCAAATGAATTGGTACCATCGCATGTATATAAAATAAAAATGTAATATTGCAAACGCATACACATTAAAGAGTCTGTCCTTCAAACGAAAGCCAAGCAAGTGAATTCTTTTAAAGCTTAAAGTCGACGATATTTATACGTTATATCTGATTAAAGCGACTAACGTCACAGTTTAGAAAACAGAAGTGCATCAACAATACTTAATATTGATCATTATTTCCATTACCCGAATCAGTGAATATTGTGCAAACATAAAATAAACATCCTGAGCGCAAAAAGTCAAACTTGCATACAGTTTAAAACCTATTTAATTATAAAAAAAACAAAATGAGGACCATGTCACTCTGCCACAAAAGTATATATATATATATATATATATATATATATATATATATATATATATATATATATATTAAAATAAATGCAACTATTAATGCTGTGAACCAATAATTATGCAGAGTAAAACTCTAATGTGAGTATGCTAGGCGCCGAGGGCCAGCAGCTCGCTGTCACTGACTGTCAGGTAACGTTATAGCCTCGGGTGCTAACCAGTTAGCCACTAATAACTAACACTATTGAGCTTTGCCCGTGTTTGGTTTGTGATGCAGAAGTTCCTCAGACATTAGCAGCAATTATTCGTGATCTCAGCTGGGCGTGTGACGCACTCTGAAGCGAGCTGACACACACACACACATATACACACACATACACACACACTGCTAGCAACTCGGCTAACTAGCGCAGATCATCTTGCCCCTCGCTGTACACACACCCGAGCTCAAAGCACCTCTTCCGCTCGCTCGAGATCAGTGTCCAGGCGCTCTTCTGAAATCCTCGCGGGTTTCTCTCGATCACGCACTCGTAAGTCCAGCTCGGCGCTGCATCGCGTCGATCATCCGCTCTCAGACGAAGACGATTGTTTAAAATACCGCGCCGAGCGCCATTTCACCTCTAACATCCCATAATCAAGCCACGCCTTCGCAGGAAACAACAAATGACGTCACGCCACAACTTCCGTGCGGTGTCTCATGTTTGCACATACAAGGAATTTTTTTTAGTGTCACAAGCTTCAAGTACACAGAGACAATAACAACACACAGATAATTAAAATAAGATGTGAATAAAATACACATACAAAAATAGAAATAAACCACAAAAAAAATTAATAAGAATAAATTGTATGTACAGGTGTGCTATAGATAGACTAGGAATAGAATAAAAAAAAATGAAATTAAGTTGTAGGGATGTTCCAATGATTGGGATTGATTATTTATATACAATAAGATGTGATTAAAAACATTAAAGTTTTGTTTGTTTTGCCATCATATCAAGCTAATAAACTATGTTCATTTTAATTCTGAATCAAAACTCATGTTTACTGGTATAAACAATAAACGTTTGTAAGGACGAAGAGATATTGATGCAGCCATGTGGATCATATTTTAAAAAGAATGGCAATAACAAATGATCAGAAAGTGACTCACATATATTCACCTTACATATTAAACTGTATTCGATTTCATTTATATAAAATATTATATTAAATTATTTCCATTACTGTATATAAAATATGGTAGCACATGTTACAATAAAATATAGGCTTTTTATTTATAGGATCTTTTATAATTCACTTCATCTATATCTCTAATATAATTATATATATATATATATATCTCTATATATATATATATAGTATATATATATATATATATATATATATATATATATATATTTATATATATATACAGTACAGACCAAAAGTTTGGAAACATTACTATTTTTAATGTTTTTGAAAGAAGTTTCTTCTGCTCATCAAGCCTGCATTTATTTGATCAAAAATACAGAAAAAAAATGTAATATTGTGATATATTATTACATTTTAAAATAATTGTTTTTAAATGTATTATACTTTAAATTATCATTTATTTCTGTGATGGCAAAGCTGAATTTTTAGGATCATTAACACATGATCCTTTAGAAATCATTCTAATATGATGATTCATTATCAAAGTTGGAACCGTTCTGCTGCTTAATATTTTTTCAGAACATGTGATACTTTTTTAGGATACTTTGATGAATAAAAAGTAAAAAAAAAAAAAAAAAAAAAAAAAAAAGAAGCAATGTTTTTAAAATATAAATATTTTGTAATAACAATATACACTACTGGTCAGTAATTTGGGGTCAGTGATTGTTTTTTTCTTTTCTTTTTTTTTAAATAAAATCAATACTTTTATTCAGCAAGGATGTGTTAAATTAATAAAAAGTGATAGTAAAGAAAATATATTATTAGATTATATATTATTAGAATTTTTATTTTTATTTTGAATAAATGCAGTTATTTTTAACCTTTTATTCATCAAATATATTAGACAGCAGAACTGTTTCCAACACTCATAATAAATCAGAATATTAGAACTGATTTCTAAATGATCATGTGACAGACTGGATAGTTACATGTGACACTGGCTGAGGCGTGGAGTAATGATGCTGAAAATTCAGCTTTGCATCACAGGAATAAATTATTTTTTTAAAGTATAATTCAAATAGAAAACTATTATTTTAAGTTGTAATAATATTTCACAATATTACTATTTTTTTCTGTATTTTTGATCAAATAAATGCAGGCTTGATTGAGGCAGAAGAGACTTCTTTCAAAAACATTAAAAATAGTAATGTTTCCAAACTTTTGTCCTGTCTGTATATATATATATATAGATATATATATATATATATATATAGTTATATATATATATATATATTATATATATATATATATTATATATATATATATATAGATAATATATATATATATTATATTATATTGCGTTATATTTTCAAGGATATTTATAGGAACTATTATAAACATACCTCATATAGCTTACTATATATTATAATAAATAAAATTACACTAACAAAATTATAAACATACCTCATATAGCTTACTATATATTATATTATATTATATTACATTATATATTAATCATATTATATTATTAATTACATGAGTGTATATGAAAATATAGTAGCACTTTTCATCTAGCTCTAATATTCTATTCTATTGTATTCTATTCATGAAATTAATGTTTTGGGAAAAAGCTGCCCGGGGCGGTGGTTTGATTATTTTGTTTTATAGCATGTTTATATTGGCACAAAAAGGTAATGATCTGACTGGATGGGTCACACAGGATACTTTTCATCGGGGAGCTCTAATATTCTGTTTTTGAAACCACTATTCCATGGCTTTGTATTGATATAAGTGGGCATAGAAGTGTGCATGAAAATAAGTTTAAGGTTAATGATACAGATTTATACAAATTTAAGATCAAAAGACACAAATAAAACAGAAAAAAAGCATATAACATACAAGAAAATAAATAATTAAACTCAATACTGTACAAAACAAAAATATACAGAATAAAAATAGAGGGTATAACCGTATACTTTTGTTAGGTGCCGGCACATATCAGGAGAGCAGGGACTGAGTTAGCAAAAGAAGCAGTCAAGAAAAACTTGGTGGATGTTCAATCGTCTATACTGTTTGTTAGGCAGTGCCCGTGGAGTGCAGTCGCACATATCAGGAGAGCAGGGACTATGAGTTGCAAAGAGTAATAATTTTTTATTTTTTATTTTTACCTGTCAGTCAAGAAAAACTTGGTGGATGCCTAGTGTTGCGAAGGTCGTAATTAAAAAAAAAATAAAAAAAAAATAACAAAAAAGAAAATAAAAAAAAAGCACGGGTCGGTGGTTTTATAATATTGTAAAATCAAAAGAGCACAAAAAAAATGTTTTATAATATTGTTTTTTTTCAGAAATGGAAGGCACAGAAAAAAATAATTAATTATAAACACGCACAGAAAGAAAGAAGTAATGATTTCTATATTAAGGATGGGTCACACAGGACTAAATTCAACACTTGCATTACTGGGGAAGCGTGAGAATAGTATGTGTGATGAATGTGATGTTTTTGAAACACTAGACCATGTGCTTTTTAAATGTAGTAAATATGATGATCAGCGTAACAGTCTTTTTATCGATATAAGGAAGCTTGGGCTCAGTTCCTCTGGGGTGGGTGGGGCATTACAACACTGATTTTTTTATTTATTTATTTATTTATTTATTTGATAGCAATACATAGAGATATATAGTAGGTGGCGGTAACACTCCTAAGGAGTGAACGGCCATTGAACAAAAAGAAGAAGCAAAAGAGCCTGGACTTGACGGAGCGGCGCGCGCTGTTGTGAGCGCGCAGAGGAAGATGGCGTCCGGCGTGAGACAGGAGCTCGCGCAGCTGATGAACTCCAGCGGCTCTCACAAAGATCTGGCTGGGAAGTATGTCATTTCAAGTCATTTACTCAAATTGTTACTCACTGTATGTCTGTTGCATGAATTAATTATTGCGTAGTTTTTTTTGTATGAAAGATGTGACGCTGCAGATGAGATCGGTACAAGCTAACATTGTTTAGCTAGCGATGATCTACCTTTCAACATGCGTAGATTATTTTATAATTACAGTTATAGTGCAACATCGCTATTATTAATGGTTAGTAGTTATTAGAATCATTAATAAATATTCGTATGGTAATGTATTTATGGATTTAATGGCACATTTTGCAAGGGCTGGAGCAATGACAAGAAGTTAGCATAAATAGCATATAATTACTGAATTAAAGACGCAATGAAATGAAAAATTGAGACTTTTAGTTAATGTGTGTTTGCTTAGAGGTAATTTATTTGCTAGTGTGCGCCTAAAGGTGGACAAAATGGTCTTACACAGCATTTTAACAGTCTTTCTTTTCTGGTTAAAAAAGACCAAATGTATCGATGACTCATCTTGCATTTAGGGGCGTATTTAAAGTTTTGTCCAATCAGATGTTCTAGAATTAACACGCCCTGCCCCCAACAGCACTTGCTTCTTTTTTTTGTTTTTGTTTTGCAAACAATTCTAATAATTCTCACTCTAATGAATGTGTTTTGACAGATATCGTCAAATATTAGAAAAGGCTCTTCAGTTTATTGATGCAGAACAACTTGAGGCACTGAAAGCATTTGTTGAAGCAAGTAAGTACACTAATAATCAATACGCTAGTCTGGCGATATGAATAGAATAGAATCAGCTTAATATGAGAACGTACACATTCCTCTCTTTACATTGTCTAAATTGATGAGCTTCGCTGTTTCTCACACTTGTGCAGTGGTCAATGAGAACGTTAGCCTGGTCATATCCAGACAGCTGTTGACAGACTATTGCACGCACCTTCTCAACCTGCCGGACGGCACTGCGAAAGCCGTGTGTCACTTCACCCTGGAGAAGATCCAGCCCAGAGTCATCTCATTTGAAGAACAGGTATGTGTCGTGAACAGTACTCTCAGATCAGTGCTGGAATCATGTGGATCACGTTTGAGCCAATCTCATACACTTCCAGGTGGCTTCGATCAGACAGCATCTAGCCACAATCTACGAGAAAGAGGAGGACTGGAGGAACGCCGCGCAGGTTCTTGTGGGAATCCCGCTGGAGACGGGTCAGAAGTAAGATCACATCCCTCTTTGAACAAACTGAAGCTTCTTATTTGCGTCTGCATGTCACTGATGATCAGTTTATGTTGTTCGTGTATGTTTTTCTGATTCAACAGACAGTACAATGTGGACTATAAATTGGACACTTATCTGAAAATCGCCCGTCTGTATTTGGAGGACGATGACCCAGTTCAGGCCGAGGCCTACATCAACCGAGCTTCTTTACTTCAGAATGAATCCACCAATGAACAGCTGCAGATTCACTACAAGGTGCACCATCAGTTGAACTATAGATAATAAAATGCACAGTATCCAGTAGGCCTGAGCGGTATTTCAAATAGATTTGTGATGATTTTGGTGGAGTTTTGAAGAATCATTAGAATTTAATTGGAAAATTGTTTTATTTACCCACAAAGCTTACTAATAAACATTTATTAACTGTCTTGTAAGCTGGTAATTAATAAATATTTATTAATAAATAGCTTACAACACAGTTATTAAATTTTCCATAAAATGTAATTTAAAAACATGCATATATATGAAATTTAAAAATGTTTATATAGATAAGAAAACCATTTTGCAGTTGTTTTATACATGTAAACAACAAATAAATTAATATAAATAATACTACAATAATTGAAAAATAAATGTATTCATATATTAATAACTTTTTTAATCACACAATTTAAAATATCTAAAAAAAAATTACATATTCAATTGATACACAAGTGCATCTCAATAAATTAGAATGTCGTGGGAAAGTTCATTTATTTCAGTAATTCAACTCAAATTGTGAAAACTCATGTATTAAATAAATTCAGTGCACACAGACTGAAGTAGTTTAAGTTTTTGGTTCTTTTAATTGTGATGATTTTGGCTCACATTTAACAAAGAAACACTATTTCACTATCGCAACAAATTAGAATATGGTGACATGCCAATCAGATAATCAACTCAAAACACCTGCAAAGGTTTCCTGAGCCTTCAAAATAGTCTCTCAGTTTGGTTCACTAGGCTACACAATCATGGGGAAGACTGCTGATCTGACAGTTGTCCAGAAGACAATCACTGACACCCTTCACAAGGAGGATAAGACACAAACATTCATTGCCAAAGAAGCTGGCTGTTCACAGAGTGCTGTGTCTAAGCATGTTAACAGAAAGTTAAGTGGAAGGAAAAAGTCTGGAAGAAAAAGAAACACAACCAACCGAGAGAACCGCAGCCTTATGATAATTGTCAAGCAAAATCGATTCAAGAATTTGAGTGAACTTCACAAGGAATGGACTGAGGCTGGGGTCAAGGCATCAAGAGCCACCACACACAGACGTGTCAAGGAATCTGGCTACAGTTGTCGTATTCCTCTTGTTAAGCCACTCCTGAACCACAGACAGCATCCAGAGGCGTCTTACCTGGGCTAAGGAGAAGAAGAACTGGACTGTTGTCCCAGTGGTCCAAAGTCCTCTTTTCAGATGAGAGCAAGTTTTGTATTTCATTTGGAAACCAAGGTCCTAGAGTCTGGAGGAAGGGTGGAGGAAGCTCATAGCCCAAGTGCTGAGTCCCAGTGTTAAGTTTTTTTGAAAACCAAAGTCACAGTGTCACTGGTGAGCCACTTTTGAAAACCAAAGTCACTGCCTTTACCAAGAAATTTTGGAGCTCATGCTTCCTTCTCCAGATGCTGATTTCATTTTCCAGCAGTATTTGGCACCTACCCACAATGCCAAAAGCACCAAAAGTTGGTTAAATGACCATGGTGTTGGTGTGCTTGACTGGCCAGCAAACTCACCAGACCTGAACCCCAGAGAAAATCTATGGAGTATTGTCAAGAGGAAAATCAGAAACAAGAGTCCAAAAAATGCAGATGAGCTGAAGGCCACTGTCAAAGAAACCTGGGCTTCCAGACCACCTCAGCAGTGCCACAAACTGATCACCTCCATGCCACGCCGAATTGAGGCAGTAATTAAAGCAAAAGGAGCCCCTACCAAGTATTGAGTACATGTACAGTTAATGAACATACTTTCCAGAAGGCCAACAATTAATTTTTTTTTTTGGTCTTATGAAGTATTCTAATTTGTTGAGATAGTGAATTGGTGGGTTTTTTAAATGTGAGCCAAAATCATCACAATTAAAAGAACCAAAGACTTAAACTACTTCAGTCTGTGTGCATTGAATTTATTTAATACACGAGTTTAACAATTTGAGTTGAATTACTGAAATAAATGAACTTTTTCACAGCATTCTAAGTTATTGAGATGCATCTGTATCTCTATGACTGGTGGTTAAAAAAAAAACAAACAAACATAAACCATTTTGTGGCCCAACCATTCCAATACAAAAGTAATTGTATCCAAATACTAAGGTCTGTTAGATTACTAACTGGACAGTGTGTGATTTTGTAATAACTGGCTGCTTTATGATTATTGTGAACTGTAATATATTCCATCATGTTTTGCAGGTCTGTTACTCCAGAGTTCTGGACTATCGGAGGAAGTTCATTGAAGCAGCTCAGCGCTATAATGAGCTTTCTTACAAATCCATCGTCCATGAGACTGAGCGTCTGGAGGCCCTGAAACATGCGCTTCACTGCACCATACTGGCCTCTGCAGGTACTCTTCATCTATTACATCACTAATGTTAATCTGCTGGAACTGTGGTTAACCAGTTTCAGCTTTGAAGCTGGTTACATTATATAATAAGTTCTTAATGTGTTTAAGGTCAGCAGCGCTCTCGTATGTTGGCTACGCTCTTCAAGGATGAACGCTGTCAGCAACTCGCTGCCTACGGCATTCTTGAAAAAATGTACCTGGATCGAATCATTCGAGGAAACCAGCTGCAAGAGTTTGCTGCCATGCTGATGCCGCATCAGAAAGCCACCACAGCCGACGGTATTACATGTTATGCTTTAGTACTGTCATTCATTCATGTTCTTTGCTAGGAAAGGCTAATGACTAACACTTGTCTAATGCTTTCAGGTTCAAGCATCTTAGACCGAGCAGTCATTGAGCACAACCTGCTGTCTGCTAGTAAACTCTACAATAACATCACGTTTGAAGAGCTAGGAGCTCTTCTGGAGATTCCTCCTGCAAAGGTACAGCTGTGCTGACTGACTGTTAGGAAACGTCTGTTGTAAATTCATGTTTTTGAAAGTCTCTTATGCTCTCCAAGGCTGCATTTATTTGATCCGAAATACAAGAAAAAGAGTAATATTGTGAAATATTATTACAATTTAAAGCTGCAGTCCATAACTCTTTTTGGTTAAAAATGATCCGAAATCAATATTTGAGCAAGTACATAACCAGCCAGTGTTCAGAACTCTGAAACTTCAGATCTCTTACTCTAACTTAGCCGTAGTTCACTGACAAGCTACGCAATATCACGTTCATTATCGCAGATTAATTGCCTTCGATAATGAACGCGATATTGCGTAGCTTGTCTATCGTTAGATATTCTGTCTTTAAATGGCGCTCCATTTGAAAGCAGGTGATGGCGATTTAGCGGTAATCAGGGAACACACTAAATTGTTTTGCGAGTATATCGCCGCGAGATCTCGTCACATCCCTAGTTTGATGTGAAGATCTCGTCACATCCCTAGTTTGATGTGATATGAGCTAACCAATCATTAGATTTAATCAATGAGGTAGTAGTGCAATTTATTACAATGCTTTTTTTCTCAGTTGGTCAGAACACAAGTTTCTTATTTGTTCAGATGACAGTATCTGGTGAAAATTCTTATTTGGGTCATACTTCCCAATACGTAGAATCTGTTTTTCCGAAGTACAGTGAATATCCACATCGGTGCGGTGACAGCCACACATCAACTTAAAACATTAGATTCATCCGCGATGAGCAACCATGCACAATCTACATAAAGAAAATAATTCTGCAAATAGCTGCAATTGCAGGTTTCAAACAGAGATGGCGGCAAAGAGGCAAAACTTACTGCAGCTTTTGAAGGTGCACTAAGCAATTTTTGAAAAACTTTTTTGACTGCAGTGTCAGACCGAGGTTGTTTATTTTTGATAGATGAGTAATGTTGATTTTGCATTGTTTCACACAACTTATCTGTGCTGGCTGCAATCGTTGTCATGCCAGGGTTGTGAACGTATGCGGGGTGGAGATATAAAAATAGGGGCGTGGTCCTTTTGGGGTATGGGCGTGCTTGTTTTAATAGGGACCGAGGTAAAAGTTTTGTGTTGCTTGTGGGCACCTCAGTGCTTGCGTTTTGTTGGTTGCTTGGGTGAATCGAACCAACTTTGGCAAAAATCGCTTCGTGTAACCACTAAAAATATCAGTTTATCTATTATGATAAAGTTGTGTGAAATGTAATTTATTTATTCCTGTGATCAATCATTGCAACGCCAGTCTTCAGTGGTCACATGGACAATACCCTAAAATTTCATTCTACAGTGCATCCGGAAATAATTCACAGCGCTTCACTTTTTCCACATTTTATGTTACAGCCTTTTCCAAAATATATTCAATTAATTATTTTCCTCAAAATTCTGCAGACAATACCCTAAAATTTCACATTGTCATTATGGAGTATTGTTTGTCGAATTTTGAGGAAAATAATGAATTTAATCCATTTTGGAAAAGGCTGTAACATAACAAGATTTGGAAAAAGTGAAGTGCTGTGAATACTTACCTCACACAAATTAAATAACAAACCATATATATCCCACAGTCCATATTGAATATAAGTATCGTACAAATGATTACTGAAGGTCGCATGAATGGATTCATTGACCAG
The DNA here is from genome assembly GCF_018340385.1 of Cyprinus carpio. Lineage (NCBI taxonomy): Eukaryota > Metazoa > Chordata > Actinopteri > Cypriniformes > Cyprinidae > Cyprinus > Cyprinus carpio. The sequence goes on along the minus strand of NC_056606.1, from coordinate 5,910,255 downwards.
ATAGATGGCATTGTCCATTTTGAAAGTAAGTTTGGTTTGGGGCTGAATATGTTGAATATGAATACTGTGTAACCATGAATAAAATGTAACGAAGTCTCGTATTTCCATCAGCGCGAGAGCCGTTGCCCACCTGGGACAAGCAGATTCAGTCCCTGTGCTTCCAGGTGAACAACCTCCTGGAGAAGATCAGTCAGGCAGCACCGGAGTGGACGGCACAAGCCATCGAGGCCCAGATGACCCAGTAAACACTCTGCTTTCTCTTTTCTCATTGGTCAAAACGGAGAAGACTCCCATTGAACTTAATTCAACCCAGCACATATATATTAATGTTCTGTTAAACTTGACCTTTTGGCTTGTGAAGTTAGTATTTTCATAGTTATGGTCTGTGAGTGTCCTATGCTGAATAAACGCTGTGAAAATGTATTTGTGTCTCAAAAATGTTGTCTCTGTTTTGCTTTATGTCTTTACTGCTAGAAACCGTTATTAATCAGAATGCCTCCCTTTTCAAGTTCGATTTCATTGACAAAAGATGTAATTTTATGGTGAAATGATACAAACCTTGTGAATAAAGTAGTGATTCATTTCATTTGAAAGTCACTTCACATAGGCCTCAAGTCTAACAAAAGTTAACCAGTACGCAAGAATGTTACTAGTCAGTTTTTTATTTTATTTGTATTTATTTTTTTACTAGTAAGATTTTTAATTGAACTCTACAGTTCTGACCAGTCATAACAGAAGTAAAAAGCAGCTATGACTAGTATAATAAGATTTTGTTACTAGCAAGAAAAAGATAGGCCCACTAGAAATATAATTTCAAAACCTTCTCTGTTAAGTCCCGTGCAAGGCACACTGGGAAATAAATTACCACAAAAAAACAAAACACCATGACATTAAAAAATTTGTCAAATGAAGACCAGGAGTCAAATTTAGGCAGAGTTTGTTAAATAATCTTAAATGCTTCTGTTTCACTGCTTGGACTCTGTCTGACCAACACAAATCCAACAAGTGTTATTATACAACAAGCAGTAGCAATGGAAAATTACTGCTTCAAAACAACATCCCATGACATTAAAAACATTGAAGTGGAGACTAATCAATGAATCAATCAACTGAAGAAGGTTGTAAATGGTTTAAATGATTATTATAACCAATTAATGATTAAATGCAATAGTAAAATGATGAATGAATGAAAGTAGAAACACCACTAATGTATGGTTGCTATGTTGAAGTAAACGCGCGCACACACACACACACATAGTTGCTACCAAGAATACTTAGATCTTTACAGTTTACTGAAGACAGATGTATCCACATTTCCAAAGACCATAGAAGATGAGAAGGAACTAGTCTCAAGTTAACTTAGAAACAGTGTTTGTGGAAACGTGCTGCGTTATTGACCTTTGAGACCCTACAGGCAATCATCTTTACATGTCTCATACAGCTATCATGAGCAAAACAAGAAGGAAGCATCAAACTACACAAATTATGATTCATTTGATTGCACAGGTCATTTAATTAATTACAAACTAAATATATACATCTTTTTCTTGCAGTAAAAAAACAGTTAGTTTTGCTGCTTGATATTGAAAACTGTTGTGTCTTAAATTATTCTATGGGTCTTAATTCCAGTTTTGCTCATCCAGGTGGATAGTTACTCTCTGGAATTCAGGCTTAATTCATAAAGAAGAAAAAGGTGGATAGTTACTCTCTGGAATTCAGGCTTAATTCATAAACACTGTTTCTGAGTTCCTGTCATGTATCAGACCCTCAGTCAACTCTCAGATACCAAATACAAACACAGCTTAATATTAATAGCAGGACAGATGCAACAGATTTAAGAAAACTATGATTGCCTGTTATAACTGAATCTAGTAGATTGCACATTTAAAAAATTTCATTAAAAAGAAAGCAATCAAATCAAACATTTTTGTTGTGTAGGTCACAAATGATATGATTATGTCTTGTCTTGTCTTGTCTTGTCTTTTATAATCAATATATTTTCTTTAGACCTAAGCCAAAATGTTATTTCAATATAATATTTTTGTGGCTTTTAACAATTTAATTTCACCATAAATAAAAGCTTAATTAGAGTGGAGTTTTCACTTGAGAAAAAAAAAATTATATAACCCAGAATTTATTATTTATTTATTTTTTGCAATATGTAAAGCTAACTAATATAGCCAGTAAGTGTTTTGAACATCAACACTCTGCTGTCAAGCAAAACTCTTTAAACTTATTTATTGGTTGGTTGGTTGGAAGTGTTATTTGCTTTTAGTCAAACTGAACAAAACTGTGATTAGACCAATAATGCACTTTAAGAAAATAAGACAGCCTTTTCACTTTTTCCATGTAGTAGAGGTAGATTGTCAGCTGATTCCCCAAAAAGCTCTGATGATATAGAACAAGAGTCTGAAGAAAGATCTAGCTTCTCTTGGTTTGCTTGATCAGATGCAGACTGTGATGTTGTTTGCCAGGTTCCTTGTGGACCCCCTTTCAGCTGTTGCTGTGTTTCTGGAATGTCTCGCTGAGAACCATTAAGCTGTAAATAAGATCTGACATCATGTATTTGTTCCTGTACTCTTGTCTTTGCGTTGTCTTCGGCCATTTTTTTCAATTCCTCTGTTATGTAGAGGTCAGCCTTCTCCAGAAAATACTTATTATACTGATATGCAAGTGGTCGCTTGCAGTGAGATTGTCTGACAGATGTGATTGCCCAAAGGACACTTACTCCAAATAAAACCAAAATGGCGATCTCCTTAAAAAGAAAATGTATGGATTAATTGCAGGATAACAGGTAAAAAAAAGTGTTCAATAACTACAACAATACTGTCTGTGATTCAAAATGTGATATTTTATTTCACTTAAAAATTAAAAGTGGGCCAGCAATATTTAAACACCTCACAAGAAAGCTAACAATTATTAAAATTTTTATTATTTGCATTGTTTTATCTGTTATAAAGTAACAAACAAAGCAGGAACTGTCACAATAATATATAAATGAGAAATGAAAGTCTTATGTCAAAGGGTTTTCTACCCTTCACTATGACACAGTCCTTCTTTGAGGTGGTATTAGCCAAAACAATTTTTTAACGAGCAGGTCTTTTCACTTAAACTTTTAAATAGGAAAACAAATCGCACTAAATAATTTACAAAAAAACACAACCTAATCAATTCCACATTAACAAACCAAAACTATCCAATTGCATCTGTCATCCAAACAACCACAAAATGAACGAAAAAACAAAAAGTCACTAAAGATTCAGTGCATGAATAATTTTACAAAAAATTTACTAATGACTAACATTAGTATGGTGTCCCAAATCTGCTGAAAAAAGGGTAAGCTGTTTAAGGCCATTGTATGAAATGCTTGAATGTGGACATGTCCACATTTACGTTGAATGAGGATGTATCCGACATTTATCAAGATTATCATATGTATCATGTACCATCTGAAAATGGGTCTCTTTTCATCTGGTTACTACAGAACCTTGGTTCCCACAGAAAATTAGAACAATTATATAATGAGAACAGCTGTCTTAAGTTTCAGTTGTTATTAAATGATCTGGTTACTACAGAACCTTGGTTCCCTGAGATAATGAGAATAAGTGTTGCATGAGAACACTATGGGGAAACTTCTTCTGTCTCAGCCGTGACATAAGGATACATTTTCTACGAGTATTTACGCTTTGATTTGAATGAAAACAGCAAGGCTGACACAGACGAGCATACTCTGCCTGTGTTAAGCTCATATTCTCCAAAATGGGGCTATGATGATGTGGAGAGACACAGAGAAGACAAATTGTTGAATAAAGTTATTTTTGTTTTATTCGCGTACAAAAAATATTGTCATCGCTTCATAACGTTACGGTTGAATCACTGACGGCAGATGGAGTATTCTGACGATGTCTTTCATACTTTCCTGGACCTTGAGACTGTTATGTATTTGGCAGTCTATGGGACAGTCACAAGCCTCCCAGTTTTCATCCAGAATTTGGACTTAAATTGTGTTCCGAAGACGAACAAAGCTTTTATGGGTTTGGAACGAGATGGGGGTAAGTGATTAATGACAAAAATTTCATTTTAGGATGGAGTATATGGAGTAAAGCGACCCCACATTGACTTTTCTACCTGTTGTTCTTTACATAGTTAAAAGCCTGAAATGTGAAACGTGACCCCATTTGGAGCACTTATAATTGGATAGCAAAATTAATATCCATATAAACACCATTCATCCCAATCAACACTATTAAAACAAATTTTGGTTTGAAAACAAAAGTGAGATAAATTTCCTGATTTTGGATAGCAAAATTAATATCCATATAAATATCCCCCCAAAAAAAAAAAATCAAGATTACACTTTTTGAACAACTGGGCACTGGGATTAAGGATAGTGTGAAAATCCCTCATCTCTCTAACAAGCTTATATGCGATTGAAAACAACATATACAAAAATATAATACAAGCTATAACATCTTTCCCTTCATAACCGGTACAACCGTCTACTGTGACAAGCCTTATGAGGACTGTTCAAAACAAAAAGTATTAAAGTAAGAAAACTAAAGTGAAAGTACTTACTCGCGACAAACTTTTTTTGACTCGGATTTCTGCAGCTTCAGCAGGGTTTTTTTTAAATTTGCAAAAGATTTGCTCATAAGGAGGCAAGTCATAGTTTGTTGTTGTAAGACACACATACCAGTCCCCATCCATCAGTACTGTAATTATCCACAGGTTTGCTACAGAGAATGCTTTAATAAATTACATTAAAATAATAATGCATTTGTATGTTTTTCCTGTTCCATTTCTGCAGAAAATACTCCTTATATGCTTGTCAGTAATCATCACTAAAATGAAAAGTGAGATGGCAGGACATGTCATGTAAACTGCGCAGACATGAATATTTTCCTTAGGGTCACAAGGACATTTAAAATCCATCTTAAACACATACTGGAAAATAATCCAAAACAAAAAAGCAACAAATGCACTGCCAGCTGGTTCAAAAAGTTTCTTCAAGTAATCTGTGGTCAATTGAGGTGCCATTGTAAGCAGAAATGGTCCTTTAAGAACACAAAGATACAACAACTAAAAAAAAAAACACTGTCTGAAAAAGCAAGTACCAAGGAAGGAATGAACTCATTATATCATCCTGAAAGATGAAAGAAGTAAAGAATTGGTCACATGGTAAAAACACCTCCCCTTTCACAGCTGTTTTGGGAGTAAGCTGCTGAACAGTTTATCAGTGATTACATTCAGTTATTGCATCAGATACTTACTGCGTCATTGAAAAGCTCATACAAAAGTTCATACAGAGATTTTTCTCTCAATTATTTTATTTTGTAATATTAAATGTCATGTTTAAGTTAATACTGTATGCACAGCTTATAGACACAAGACAGGCAATGATTTATGCAACAGATGCTCTTAACAAAACAGATAAATATTAATGAATAATAACACACAGGGAAATGCAAACACCAATCTTTTAACACAGACCAATACAGTAATTAAATTATGTTAGGTTATACAAGTACAGTTATAATATATATTTTTGACACACCAATGAATTGTAAGTTAGTACTAGCTAGTGTTGCATTAGAACATATTTGCATAAGACTAAACAACAATGGAAAAAAAAATATATAATATAATATAAACAACTAATCAGTGAATGAATTAATGAAATGAGTATATACTGTAAATGCTTTAAATGATTATTATAAATTATTATATTACTAAATGGATTAATACAATTTTTAAATAATAAATGATTATGAATGAATTAATGAATGGATGAATATGAAAGAAAGTAAAACACAACACAAATGTATGGTTGCTCTCTTGAAGTAACATACTGTACACAAACATTGCTACCAAGAAACCTAAGATCTTTACAGTAAACAGAAGAAAAAACCATCCACAATTCAATTTAGAAACACAGTGTTTGTGGAAACATGATACACTTCAACCACCTTTGAACTGACTGATCTCATGTCATGTCATGAAAGTTGATACAGTGCCACCTGCTGTGGACTGACTGAAGTGACATGGACTTGAGTTTAGAAGACTTGAACTGGAGGAGTCTGAACCTATAGAGGAATGCAATATGGAGAACATTGTCCTGGGCCTCATGCTGAAGGGGGAGCAATGATGTTGCAAAAATGATACAGAACTGTAATAAAAAAAACAACAACTATAATTGTATTTTTTCCTAACATGAAGCTCAATCATATCTCTTCAGAAAGACAAGAGGCTATTCTTTTCTACATACGTATTTTATTTGTTACATTTGGAAGGCTTTATGAAACTTTACTCTAGTAAGGCATTTGCAGACCATATAGGCTATTGCGTTATAATAACATGATACTACTGCATGTTTACAATGTAATGCTCTTTCTTATAATTTAGTGACTACAAAAAAATAAAATATGTAGATGTAAAATAATGCAAATTATACAGTTGATGATGATGTTGCTGCAAATTATAGAAATTAGTAATAAAAACAATACAAAGTGCAACTATATTCTCGGACGGACTCTTAACTTACAGGCACACAGTTTCACACTACAACCAACATGGCATAATCTGATAAGATAATCAACGAATCAATGTGATTTCTACATACTGGACCTCTGTAATAAAATGAATCTGGAAGCATGACATTGAGCAATGCCCCTTTTGAGTAACATGATGGCTGTGGTACAAAAACTGTTATTAATCTGATGCTCATAACAGCCTGTACATTCATGAAGCCATAAAGTTGATTAGTTTAAAGTATTTGCATATATAATATGATTTTCATTTAGTTCCAAAGGGCGATAATTAAGGACTAGATGATAGTGCACTGAAGATTGACTGCAAGATTAAATGAACATAGAACAATTAAAAACATAGATCAACTATGTTCAGGGCATTTTTGTTCCTTTGTAAGACAAAGTTTGCTCAGAATTGTCCAGTACGCTTGCTAATGTCAATGTCTCTCTTCATTTGGCAGGCTGCACAAGGCATGCAGAAGTAACCGACAAAAAAGTCAGTACACATGGATCCCTGGAGAGAAAAGACAAAATATGCATATTCATTTGTGGTAGCTAGATAAATAGATTAAAAAAAAAGTGTGCTTAATTGTACTAAATGCACACTTGTACTTCAAATTTTAAACGTATATTTAAAAAACTGCAGATGATATAATATTACAAATAAAAGACCACTTAAGTGTACTTAGAGACATGCTTTCATGACCGTGACACAACTTAAGTACACTTTTAAAAGGTGCACTATGTAATAATGTTACATTAATATTTTTACTTTAAAGTACTCTATAAATTGTTTTAATATTATTTTGTCATGCTTTATTTTGATGTGTTGACTAACATAGGCTACTAAAGCACATGGAAATTACCTGAACTTGATTACATCAGTTACATTTAAAGTTAATATATTTGAAATATAATATATTGCAACTTAATCATTACAAATATATTTAAATACATGACAAGACACAAAAGAAACAAATGAAATAAATTATCCAACTTAAACTAAATTCATTACATTACATTTCAAACCAAAATTAAACCAATATAAAGACAATTGAAGTAATTATGAAATTACAGAACTATTTTATAGATAGATAGATAGATAGATACTGACTGGTATGTTGTATTTAGTTCTGTATACACTTCGGATCGGCATGCCTAAACCGCATAAGCAGCACTCATTCATCTCACTGGCAATGGAACAGCCCAAACAAGGGAGACAGAAATAGCCATAACAACCTAATAAAATATATAACTGATGTTAAAGTCACTTTAACAACATGTTAAAATCATTTAGACTTTATAGATTCGAATGTAGTAACAATGTGTGTATTTGCCATCGGAATGACTTACATACGCTTGTGTCTTCACAGCAGCTCATCAAGCCTGTGTGAAAGTCTCTGGGTGCAAATGCAGCCGGCTGAGATGTGACCTCCATGATCTAAATAAAGAAATGTGAGGCATCAAGAATTTTTATTCTGAAACTTTTCCACCCGAAACTGCAACATTGTTACAAACATATTTAGTTCATGTAAATTTTAAGTAGAGAATTAATTCATACAAGTTCTCCAAAAATTATATTAAATTATATTGAAGCGTACGTACCTTTGCCTGTTTTGTTGTTGAGTCAAGAAAGTCCTCTACCGACTGAAACTGGCACAGAATGTCTTTACAGTATATACAGTTGGGATATCACATATTCAGACACACCCTTTAAATATACAGAAAATGTCATAAAAAAACTTTATACTGAGTTTTATTGCGGAAATATAAGTTGCACTTCCTTTAGGTCCAAAGTTCTAAATGGTTAAAAAAGCCACATTATGTTTTTTGTCACACCTTCCAGTGATGAAATGCGCTGCCACATCAGCCATCGTTGTGAACCATTGCTTTTACAAGGACAATGATACAACACACCATTATAGTTCTAATGAAGAGTTCTAAGACAATCCAGTCCAACCAGCGTCGAGGTGAATCACAATGTTACAGACAAAATGTTGTTGGAAAACAAATGAGGGATTTTAAGAGTGTTTAATGAAGGAATGAAGGAACTACAGTGCCATAAATCACTGCGACAATCAAATAAAAAACAAATGGAAAATATTGAACTATGGATCTAAGTTCCTGATTGTAAGCATACAAATATTACATTAAAAGATTATTACAAAACCACTTTAGGGTTTAAACAATCAGCTTACGTTCAAATAATTTCTTGGCATAACTTGTAATTATCATTGATGGTCAGCAATAAAAATTGTATTACATAATAATGGAAATATCCAGTATACACGTCACAGTCAGACACGCCCCGTGATGCCTGATTACTGGATTCAGCCTGGCCCAGATTTTACTGGGTCAGCAAACGTTTATAGCTTTACTGACTTACAGATAAATGAGGTCACAACAAACCAATTACAACACAGCTTTAGTATTTTTCTGACTAATGTCAATATGTCTGCATGTGTATTTAAAAAAAAAAAAAAAAAAAAAAAAAAAAAGAATTAAATCAAAACTAAAAAAACAATATAATACAAAAATAAAAATAAAAATATCACTTACTAAAAAGAAGTTTATTCAAGTGTGCTATTAGTATACTTCTTTTAAACTAAAAAATAGCAAAGTATGCTTTTAGTTTACTTTTTATATACTTATCAGAAATGGGCTTTATGTACTTCTCAGAAATATACTTAAAATGACATTTAAGTATACTTGATTTATACTTACAAAAAGTCTAAATATATTGGACTGTACTTCTGCTCCTAGAATCCGTGTTTTCATTGTTATATGGTAGAGGGCGCTAGTACACATCTTCTGTACAGAGTTTCCAAAAAAACACAAGTGAAGAAGAAAAAGAAACAACAGATACTAACACATGTAATCTAACACAATCAACTGACATGAAACAGCATCAAAACTGTAATGTTATGGAATAAAATGTCGACCGATGAAGAGGTAATAATTACAGTCGAGCTTTGGGGTGTTGATCGACTCCATCTACGTTTTGATTTTCATTCTGAATCCAATTCATTTTTCTGCTTTTTGTTCAAAATGTTATTTCTTTATTTTTTATGAAACTTACCCACATTAAAGTGTTTAAAAAAAGAATGCATGAAGCTAGAATAAAATGTTTTTGTTTACAAGCAGATACCCTGTTCTTTCCCTGTTGAAAAAACCAGCATATGCTGGTAAGGTATGTTTTGACGCTGGGATGCTGGTTTATGCTGGTCTATGCTGGTCCTTTGCCAGCACATGACCAGCAAAAGGACAAGCGTAAACCAGCAAAGGACCAGCATAAACCAGCATCTCAGCGTCAAAACATATCTTACCAGCATATGCTGGTTTTTTTCAGCAGGGTTCTTTGGATGTTTTGTATGTTCAGATATTCATATAACAAAATATATACAAATTAAAACCTAAATAGGGACATAGTAGCATACTTAAAATATGATGTAAAGTTCACTTAAAGAAAACTTGCGTATACTTGAGTATACTAGCATAAAAAAACTAAAAAACTAGTATTACACTGAGACTATACTTCAAAGTGTACAAAGTGTTTAATTAGTAAACTATCATTATACCTGTAAGTTCACTTTTAGTATAATTGCAGTACAAACTACACAAGAGAATAGAGGTTAAACCAGTTGTGTACTCAAAGTTTGCTATTGTTATACTTAAATTATACTTAAAAATATATTTTTATATACTAGAATGTGGGCCAAATTAGTCCCAAGGAGTACTGAAACAGTACACTTACAAGTATACTACTAGAACACTGATATTTATATACTTGCTACATAAAGTATACTTAAAATATGCTTGAACTTTACTTAAGTATACTTAATAAAATAAACTTGAAGTATACTACTTTTTGGTAAGGGATTATAGCCTAAACTATGTGTAGTACAGACTACTGTCTGAAATATGGCAACACTGACCGTAAAAAGTAGCCCACATGGAAACAGATGAGAGCAGTAATGAAGATGACATATATACAGTGGATAAAGGGTCAATGACATTTAAGTGTTAGCTTCTTCAGGCAAAGGTTAGAGATGTGGATTTCTCCCACTCTATGAATGGATGTTGGACTCCGTAGAATGGTTTGTTCAAGGATTTGGACTCTATAAACTCCTCATTTCCGTGAACCTACTTTGCTCTGATTGGTCACATGGCCCAGAGTGTTGTCATTTGTCTACTGCTTACAGAGCGTGCCGGAAAAGAAACGCCCGTTATAATATCTAAATAACAGCATGAGAGAATTCCTCAGCACAGTATACACACTGATTTATTTTGTAGCGACAGCTGACATAGGTTAGCCAAGCACTACCTAGAAATACTGATTTAATAACATTACAGTTTGTAAACCAAAATCTCACTCCTAACTTTATCATTACTCACCGTCTTCAGGATTAGAAACTGTCAGGCAGGTGTTTCTGGAGCTGGTTGGAGCTACACTCTGCAGGACAGTTTGACACATGTGGTCTAGTGTAATCATTTGGCTTTACACAAGTACTACTAATTTAGAAATTACTTACAATGGACACAACTAATGCAGTGAGTCCATTGTCTCAACAAACAACACACAAGCGAATATTCTCATTTCACATCCACAAATAAAAAAACGTGAGCAAGAATTAGACATTCGAAATTCCACAAATAAAAACATGGCGTAATGCTCTCCCATTTTCTGATATGGGATGTGTCAAAACGGATGTGTTAATAAGCTTTTTGCTAATTGGCGTGAGCGAGAAGGAGACATGCGAATTTTCCGAATTTTTTAAAATTGCATGGAAGAGGGCCAGTTTGTGTCATTCGCATTGCCCAGCATGTATGAAAGGCCAAATGGTTCAAAAACACGTACATTTCAACATGGCAATAACATGTAAAATACGTGTTCATGTTGTTTAAAGAAATACGCTCAAACAACACATATACATATTCTACGTGTGGTTGATGTGTTAAAATTCACGTATTTTTGAACAATTTTGATTACATACAGTAGGTGCGAATTCGCGTCTTTGCATTTGTATGTAATCTAAACAATCAAACAAACAAACTCACTATACTATATTAACAAATTAACATTTTGACACATTTAACACATATAATGGTAAGGGTGAGCGTGTCGGATAACTCCTTCCTCATTTTAATTTGGGGCACAAATAAGGACTTTCACCTCAACATTTAATTACAATCAAGAAAGATTGCTGAATAGATATTATTATGTTAACTGGAGGGAGTTTGTCAGCTGAACAATCTGAAGAATTGGTAAAATATTGTGTAGAGTCTCTTACATTATTATTAATACACAGAAAACACAAGTGTAATAAAATAAATTGTATTAACAAAAAGATAAACAAGAGTAATCAACAGAACTACTAAATTAATACCATGAATAATAAAGGACCTAAAGTGTATAATATTCATTGTCAGTGATTAAGTTATATGTTGCTATGGCAGAATACATTAACTTATGAAAATCTTATTACAGTATGCATCAAATAAATAAATAAATGAAAGTTTATATCATTAGATTCAACCTTCATGTTCTGTCCTTCCCGGGTGTAGTATGAGGGTCTTCTTCTTTCCTTCTAAGAGGGGATTACCAGTTGTCCTAGCAGCCTTATCTGTGGCTGTTAGACATTTGTTTGTGTTAGTCCACCAAGATCCAATCAAAATGTGGCAAATCTTTCTCCAGTGTTGCAGTCATAGAGGGGCCCCCTCATAAACAGGGCCCTTCACTAAACTACCTATTGCTAGGCTATAAAAGCTGCCAGATGCCATACCCACCACACCACTGAAAAAACAGCTCCCTGTAACAGAAGAGCCTTAATATTATCAACTTCTTCCTATCTCTAGGTCCCCTCCCGAGGACCTTAACGTTTGCAGTCACCTTTAATTTCGAACTAGACAGGATTAACAAACTACAGACCCATCTCAAATGTTCTCTTCACGTTGAAATATTAGAAAACGTTGTGCCTGCTCAGTTATGCTCCTCTTTGCAGAAAAAAAGCAGTATCTATTTAGATTGTCAGTCAACATTTGTTTTTGTTTTTTTTTTAAAGTGCCACAGTGTTTACAATCTCAAGGATGTCCACCTATGAACAACTTACACAACAGTGCAATAAACTGGAACAGAAGAACATATTTTAACCTTAAATAACGGGATTTAATATGTTTGGCTCCAAAATCCCCATACAGGACTATGAACGCTTTCATCGATGCTGTCCAACTTCACACGAGGAAACATGTAATGAACACTAAATCTCATCTAAGAAAAAAAAAGTTTCTTTATTTATAAGATTGGAAGGGTTTGTGAAAAGAATATTTGTTACAATAAAATGTTAACCAGAATAGTTTGTACATGTACAGGCATGACATATGGCAATACTACACAGTACTTGTAAAATGTTGAATTGTGTTTGTAGCAGATATTAAGAAAATTAATACAGCTGTAACTTTACAAAGAATACACTTTGAATTTGGCGACTAGCATTGCTTTGAAGTTCTACCTACATCCGTAATTACAGTTTATATAGATATGCTATGTTTCACAACACAACCAACAGGCCACATTGACAATATACTGATATCACACAATCAGCAATGTGCTGGTTACACCACCGAATCTCTTCTGAGCTACATTATTTGACAACATGAATGTGGAAGCATGAGCATTTTGAGTGAAATAAACCCTCCAACCTTACTGAATGGAAACCGCAATGTTTTGAACTTATAAAACTTATAGCAAAGACATTTTCATTAAATTTCAAATGATTAACTTCAACTTCCTTTAACATTTAATTCCCTTAGAGCAATACGTAAGGACTCGCCATAGTGTAGATGCTCGTTTATCACTTCTCATGGTTTCAGTGTTCCATTACTCTTCCTTATTTTGATGTCTCTCTTCATTTGGCAGGCTGCACAACCTAAGCAGCAGTACGCGACCATCCAGTCATTACACATGGATCCCTGGAGATGCAAATGACACAAAACTGTAAATAACAGCCCCTATCTATGTATTTATAGATAGATAGATAGATAGATAGATAGATAGATAGATAGATAGATAGATAGATACTGACTGGTATGTTGTATTTAGTTCTGTATACACTTCGGATCGGCATGCCTAAACCGCATAAGCAGCACTCATTCATCTCACTGGCAATGGAACAGCCCAAACAAGGGAGACAGAAGAGGCCACAACAACCTAAAAAAAATGATATGATTGATTTTAAAAGTAAATCCAGTCGGCAGGATATATTTACTTACAATATGCTATGTTAAGTGCTCTTGGAATCACTTACATACACCCATGTCATCACAGCAGCTCATCAAACCCGAGTGAAAGTCTCGGGGTTCAAATGGAGCGGGTTGAGATGTGACCTCCATGATCTATGACAGGTAAAGACATTTAGGGTGTTATTTTAATGATGGTTTTTTCTTCCCCAAAGCATTTTTCAAACCTATAATCAGCCATAGAATTTTAAAAATATGATAAAAAAATTTATAGTTAACATGACATTTAAATAGTTTTTACTTGTACAGGAAGCAAATATATATAAGCATATATAATATTTAATTGTAGCCTTACCTGATTTTGCTCAGTTGAGTCAGGATATTCCTGCAGGATATTCTATGCACTGAAACGTTCACAAGACATGCTAAGATTATATAGGGTTTGAAACGTCACATGCGCAGACCCACCCCTGGAAATGCATATATAAAGGTCATTACTTACTTTTTATTGTTGAAATTTGTATTGCCCTTCTTATAGGTTCAAAGTCCAGTAAGGCAATCTGTAGCTAATGATCATAAATAGCCACAAATGTCTTTTTCCAATAATTTACTGCTATAAGCTCTCACACCTTGATGTTATTTGCTGCCACACCTCTCATATCTGTCAAACTATTTGATAAGAAACAACAATTATTATAGATATATAAAAAAATATTATTAGGCTTATTATTAATTTAATTTTAAAGCTTCAAAAAATAATTAGCTATTGTAGAATAGTATTCTAAACGTGACAAAAGCTACTCCCTAATATGGATACTGCTATTCTTTAATTCATTAAAAATATGTGACATCTGACATGGATTTTGTTTGTCCAGCAGTTTGAGACTCAGAATTGATTTATTGCTAGCTAAGTAAAACACTGTTGCCATGAGTATAGAAATTGGCTGCTGGTTTTATGACTTTAACGATTCAGAGTACATATAATCACACAGGACACACTGCTATTAGGCGCCTATTTATACCTGACTGTACTGATAACATTAAAGACTATTAAAATTAAACAATTAATAACTAATAAAGAAAAAAAAATAACAGATATGTGTGTGTGTGTAAAATAAAATTATGTGATGTATGTTATATATCTGACTTTTTTCTTCAGCACTATCTCAGGACATTTACTTTTATTAGAGGTTTGTTCAAGTCATTTTCTTTATGAATTGCATTTGAAATAAATCAAGTTATCAGGAATCCATGCATGGGAATAGACTTTCAAATCAGCAAACTTATTCCAGTGAATGAGTAAGTATGGAAAAGAGCCTTGTCATCTGTGTACGTGGGTCATTTCTTTCCTAGACTCAGATCTTGGGCAATCACATCCGCTCCACCCTCGGAGTCAGAAGGACAATAAAGCGTTTAAACTTAAAGGAAAATATGAATGTAAGTAATTTAGACCAACCTTAACATCTCTTCTCATCTGCCGTTTGGGATATATATATATCACTTTTCCGCTGTGCCATACAAAAATCCTTAACTACGTACTGTGAGATAACCAGAGGAAAATACGACATTGCATTTTATTATTCATTGGCTCTCGTGCCATTCTGCAGTCTGATGTTTTTGTATAATGATTGTTAAATTATTTTATGATTGCTATGTCTATTTTTTAAGAGTTAATTGACACTTTATTATAGAATAAATGTGTAATTTTTTCAGTAGTTCTAATGAAGCATTATAAAAAAAACTAGGGCTGTCAAATGATTAATCACGATTAATCACATCCAAAATAAAAGTTTTGTTTACATAATATATGTGTGTATACTGTGTATATTTCTTATGTATATATAAATACACACACCATGCATGTAATATTTTAAGAAGAATATGTTATGTTTCTATATTCAAGTATATTTTATATCATATAAAATAGAATATAAATATATAAATGGTCATACATGTAAATATTTTTCTAAATATAGATAATTTGTGTGTGTAATTTAGATACCATAAATAAAAACCCTACCATGTACCATACATATATATGTAAACAAAACTTTTTTTTTGGATGTGATTAATCAGCGGGGGTTAATCATTTGGAACGCCCTAAAAAAAACGCAAGCTTTGTAAAAGTATTCCCATGAAGGATTGTGGCTTGTTTTAATTTCATTTGTATACGATCACAAAAAATAAAAATTAAATGCATCAAAAAAAAAAAAAAAAAAAAAAAAAAAAAACTCCAACTCTCAGAGGTAAGTATAAAAGACAAAATTTATTTCTAATGTATAAAGGTGTTATGTACAAATGTGTCTGGCAGAAGGTGTTTTATAGTTATTTTTGCTGTGATTCGGTCAAAGCTTCAGTCCGTGTCTGATGATCCGGTAGAGCTGTCAGAGGAGGAAGAGTCTGTGGCTTTCTTATGATGTTTTTTCTTGTGTTTCTTTTCTTTCTCTCTTTTCTCCTTTTTCCCTTTCTTTTTGTGGCTCTTGTGCTTTTTCTTCTTCTTGCTCACTTCTTCCTCATCATCACTCGATGAATAAGACCTGAGGGTATGAAATCATATGAATATCAGATCAAAACAGGGCAGTAATGACACCTAAAATATACAAAAATCTAATTATATATATATTCATTCATTCAATAATATCTTCATTGGACTTTTCTACATTGAATAATAAGTGCACAGATAACAAGCCCATAATTATCAATCTGAGAAATTAAAAGTTACAAAAAACTGTATGTAGTTAATCATAATAAATATGTTGAAATAAATTTGAACGCAACATTTAAAGCACATTTTATAAAGCACTTACAAATTGTTTTGTTATATACTTAAGTGAGGTGAAAAAGTGCTATGATTGATCACATGTGTACCTCTTTTTGGCCTTTCGATGAGATTTGTCTTTGATTTTCTTTTTATGTTTTTCTTTCCTGGACTCGTCGTGAGAGCCTGTGTTTCAGTGACAAATGATCAATATTCTCACTCAGTTAAAACATTTCAAATATATGTATACACAAAAAGCAGGAAGACCTCAGACAGAACTAGTAGCTAGAAACAAAGCATTTCAAGTCTGTGACGAGGAAAGAACCTTTTGAATGGCTGCCGACGATCTTCTCTTTGCTGACAGCTTCCTGCTCCTCCTCTTCACTCTCCTCACTGCTGGTGCTGCTCACATCCAAAACAATGTCCTTCCTCGGATCCACACGGACAAAATTACGACATTCAAATGTCAAATGACCAGCTGAAGAAAACAATGGATGATGAAAAAGAGAAAGAATCAATATCACAGGCATGAAAAGCAATGATAGACGCATATAGAGAAAGACAGACAGACAGAAAAAACTGAGACAGTCAAACAGAAAGAGATACAGTACAGGTCAAAAGTTTGGAAACATTACTATTTTTAATGTTTTTGAAAGAAGTTTCTTCTGCTCATCAAGCCTGCATTTATTTGATCAAAAATACAGAAAAAAAAATTAATATTGTGATATATTATTACAATTTAAAATAATTGTTTTTAAATGTATTATACTTTAAATTATCATTTATTTCTGTGATGCAAAGCTGAATTTTTAGGATCATTATCACATGATCCTTTAGAAATCATTCTAATATGATGATTCATTATCAAAGTTGGAAACAGTTCTGCTGCTTAATTTTTTTTCAGAACATGTGATACTTTTTTTAGGATACTTTGATGAATAAAAAAAGTCAAAAAAAAAAAAAAAAAAAAAAAAAAGAAGCTATGTTGTTTAAAATATAAATATTTTGTAATAATATACACTAACATTCAGTACTTTGGAGTCAGCAGTAATTTTTTTTTCTTTCTTTTTTAAAAAAAAATAAAATCAATACTTTTATTCAGCAAGGATGTGTTAAATTTGATAAAAAGTGATAGTAAAGAAAATATATTATTAGAATATATATTATTAGAATTTTTATTTTTATTTTGAATAAAATGCAGTTCTTTTTTAACCTTTATTCATCAAATATATTAGACAGCAGAACTGTTTCCATCACTCATAATAAATCAGAATATTAGAATGATTTCTAAATGATCATGTGATAGACTAGATGGTACATGTGACACTGAAAGGCTGGAGGAATGATGCTGAAAATTCAGCTTTGCATCACAGGAATAAATTATTTTTTTTAAAATATATTCAAATAGAAAACTATTATTTTAAGTTGTAATAATATTTCACAATATTACTGTTTTTTCTGTATTTTTAAACAAATAAATGCAGGCTTGATGAGCAGAAGAAACTTATTTCAAAAACATTAAAAATAGTAATGTTTCCAAACTTTTTACCTGTACTATATATATATAGAAAACAGACTGATAGACACTGATATACAGAAACAAATGAGACAGACTCACGATATCCACATCTTTTGCAGCCTGCTCTGATGTTGTCTTTGTTTGGACCTGTTAGAAAATAAAAAACACATTCAGTGTCGCTTCAGGACGTGGATTCATGAACACGTTACAAAACCAGCCGCTAATGTTAGCTGCAAGACACCGCGGGTTCGCTGGATGTTTAATCCTCATCTAAACATATTTCAGAATGAATCTCACCGTTTATAAAACAACGAGCAGCTTGCGTTATACCAAACTCTGTCGACATAGTGTCTTACAAATCAGTTACCTACAACTAAGATTAAAATCTGAAACGCAGGGATATGTGTCTGGTGTAGAGCGACGGCTCTGTTGTTGATCAGTAAATATATTAATGAAGAGAAGGAGAGTTTCCAGAACATTCCAGAAGTAGCACATCAACAACATTCACCAAAACTAACGGACAACCCGTTCATCTCTGCACACGCATACCTGGGGCAGCCATGAGAGCATCGACTGTTTATTAATTTAAATTATAAAAGAGACAAACAAAACAAAACAACTCGTTTGGTTTTGCTCCACCGCTTTTCAAACCGTGAAACCGATCCGTTTGGTGAAAGAGTCCGACTGGAAACGTCGAGAACGGTACACTGTGGTTCCACTTACAGACGCGTTCAGCAAGACAACAGCTAAAGAGCGCAGTTGTTTAACGAGGACAGACTTTTAACGACGCTGAATGAAGACCTGCCACTGAATTTGTATAAACTCATTAAAGAAAACTGTGTAATCATAAGCGGCTGTGATTGGTTCATCTTCATCAGCGCGGAGAAAAGTAACATGTTCCTCCTGACAACACAATCGACAACTACTTCAGAAGCACTTGTATATTCCGATTTTATATATTTAAAATTACACATTGAAGATAGGACAACGTTTATTATCCTTCATTTGAATTCTACATCTCCTGATACTGGTCTTTAACAGGTTATATTAATATTTACCCTATTATTCTCCAGTACGGTAGGGGGCGATAAGGCCGAGAGGACGCTGCAGGAGCGAGGAAAGGATCTTCTCTGGCGGCGTGACAGGATCTCGCTTGTAAACATCACACAAGAAAATACTTAATATTTGCTGGACGTGCTTGTTATGTTCTTGTAATATCTGCGTATAGTTTGTACGTTTGTTATCAACCAGGTTTGAGGGAAATATACCCACATAAAACGCGTTAAAGATGAGCAACATATATATTCAAGAGCCGCCCACGAACGGAAAGGTGAGTTTCAAACTCATATTCATGAAAAAATATGAAATGTAATGTCCATCAGATGATATAATCTACTCCATCCTTCATATATGTTTATTTATGTATTTTTAAGAGTCAAGAGTTAACATTTTTTTGCAAAACAAGTGCTTTTATTACATTTACATCTCTTGTGTTGTTAGCCCTGTAAAGCCTGACATATGAAATTATAGATTTTTAAAGTTAATACTTCAGGAAGAAGAAGAAAAAAACCCTTCCGTTTTATTTAGAGTCCAAAAGCTGAGCAGTATGCTGCAGGTGCTGATATTTATATGGTCAAAAAGATGAAATTCTCATAGCTTGTAATGTTCATCAATGAGATAAGGGTAAAACTAACAACTTGCATACAATTATATAAATCAGTTATTATCACTCTATATCTCCCAATAATATGTCTGAGTGAGGCGATATTTAAATGCCTAGTTTTATAATCTTAGCTCTGTAGACAAAACTTTTAAAAAACTTCAAAAAAAGATCAAAAAACAAATAAACACCAAAAAAACAACAACATTTTAACAAAAATTTTCTAAAAAAAAAAAAAAAAAAAAAAAAAAAAAAAAAAAATATATATATATATATATATTATATATATATATATATAATATATATATATATAAATTGTATTGATAATCAAGGAAACCTAAGTTGCTTCAGTCCGTTAAGGGTTTATCTTGAAACAACAATAATAAAGATATTATTCTGTTCACTTCATAAAAAACTCAAGCAAAAAGACATATGAGCCTTTAACTTAAGCTGGACATTTTTATAATTATACTAGAATTTCTTCTTATAAATGATCAATCAGATGGCATAAAGCATTTAGTAGATTGTGAACCAGTATTTTTTTAAGCAAAGTGTTGATTATGTTAATACTTTAGAGGCCTTTTAGAAACTTGCTTCAAATATAATGCGATAGGATTTATTGGGTAATTTGAACTGTATTTGCTGTGTACACTGTGTACATTGCTGTCACTGAAAGCCTTCTCAAACACAGAAACCATTGTATCTGTGTAATGACGCTCTGATGTGTTCTCAGGTCTTGCTGAAGACCTCCGCGGGTGATATTGATATAGAGCTCTGGTCTAAGGAGGCTCCCAAGGCATGCAGAAACTTCACGCAGCTCTGTATGGAGGGTAGGTGGCGTCATACTTCGAGATTTGCAGACATAAAATACAAACAAGACAAGACACTCGTCACGATATCATGTTTTTAAATGAAATGCCTCGATTACTCATCATAAACATTTGTCTCTGTTTTGCAGGTTACTATGATGGCACAGTCTTTCATCGTGTGGTGCCAGAATTCATCGTTCAAGGAGGAGATCCCACAGGCACTGGGACGGGAGGGGAGTCCATCTACGGTCGCCCTTTTAAGGTTGCTTTTGTTTTTGTTTTTTATGAGATTAAGTGGATGTGCAATTGGAATATGTATAAGAATGTGCAGGAAAACTTGCTTATTGTATTTAACTGTTGGGTTTTTTTCAATGCAGGATGAATTTCACTCCAGATTGCGCTTCAATCGGCGAGGTTTGGTTGCTATGGCAAACGCAGGGCCTCATGATAATGGGAGCCAGTTCTTCTTTACTCTTGGACGGGCCGATGAACTCAACAACAAACACACCATTTTTGGAAAGGTGAAGAATATTTTATGACCCATTTAAAGGGACAGTGTCCTAAAAATGAGAGTAGGCCAAGATTTTCTGCTAAATAAACAAAACAAAACAAAAAAATTGTATTTTTTTTTTTTCTGCAAGGATGCATTCAGTTGATTAGGATTGGCATTAAAACGATTCATACGGTTCATTCATGTTGCAAAATATACTCTTTATATTTTAAATATTTTCTGTTCATTAGAGAATGCTGAAAAAAGTATTGCAGTTTCCAGAAAAATATGAGAAGCACAACTGATTTCAACATTGATGATAATCAGAAATTATTATTTATAATGTTACCAAAAATTGCTTTTTCAAATAAATGCTGTTCTTTTGAGTATGGAAATATGAAGCAGCACAACTGTTTTCAACACTGACAATAATCAGAAATGTTTCTTGAGCATCAAATCAGCATAATATAATAATTTCTGAAGATCATGTGACACTGAAGACTGGAGTAATGATGCTGAAAATTCAGCTTTGATCACAGGAATAAATGACATTTTAAAATAAATTTAAATAGAAAACAATTATTTTAGATTGTAATAATATTTAAAAATATTGCTATATGTATGATGAGATAAATTTTGGTGAGCATAAGAGACTTTTTTCAGAAATATTAAAAAAATCTTACTGGCCCCGAATTTTTAGTGTACAGTAAAATAAATGTAATACATTTTTCTGTGAATTAGGTCTTTGCACATGGAGTCTGAAATTTTCACACATTAAAAAATAAATACGACCTCACGTTGTGTCAGTCACGTTCACAAACTGCCTCTGAAACTTTTGTCCGTCATAAAAAAATTCGGATCAGGTTTGATTTTCTGCGTTTTCGCATCTGTAGCAAGCATTTTCATAGGAAAGGATGACGAATATGAAAAAAAATAAAAATAAATGAAAAAACGCATACCAAAATTTGGGCCTCAGTGTGCGAGGACCTTTACTCGTTTATCCAACAGTGCTGATTAGCATATGTTGCTGTTTTTATTTATTATTTGTTTTATATATTATTTTTGTTTCATTCACTTCACGGTTTGTGTGTTGTGCTTTGGCTGCAGGTCACAGGAGACACGGTGTATAACATGCTCAGGCTCGCAGAGGTGGAGTGTGACCGAGACGAACGGCCGCTCAACCCACACAAAATTCGATCCACAGAGGTTTGTTCAGTCCCATCATGAACTGGCTTCACCGTTTTCATTTTATTGACCTTCGTTTTCATATGGAGTCGTTGGTTTTGTGCAGGTCTTACATTCTCCCTTTGATGACATCGTTCCACGTGAAATTAAAGTTAAAAAAGAGAAAAACAAAGGAGAAGGGAAGAAATCGCAGTCCAAAGCAACCAAGTATGCTTACACGCACACTATTTATTTCATTTATTTAGATACCAGCGTTAAAGACAACGTGATGCAAGCATTCACAATGCGTTTAACGTCTGTGCAGTGATGTATTACAGTGCTTCTTAAGCTTTTTGACTCAAACTCTCCCTGTTGTCCAACACGATTCTTGAAGGTCACATAAACTAGGAAATTTTTGGTTGCACTTTATTTTACAGTACGTGTACTTACATGTACTTACAGTGTATTTATCTAAGAAAATTCTGGTAATACAAGGTAACTGCATGGGTTAGGGTTAGGTTTAGGGGTAGGTTCAGGGTTAGTACCTAGTTATTACATAGTTATTGTAATTACAATAATAAAAGTGCTACCAAATTTTTTTATATTTCTGCCGTAAATATGACAATAACTGCTTGTTTTCAAGCTTCTATTAAACAGAAAGTTAAGAGTTGATATACATTTCATTGAAAGTTAGTCAGTTCATTTTGATGTGTTAATAATAATTTACGTATTTGAGTATTTTAAGTGATTTGAAGGCTTCATGAGGCCCCCTCTGCTGATGTATTCTGAGTTATAATATATCACTGAAAAAAGTGATATTTGATTTTATCTATTAGTATTGATTAGATTGCTGAAAGTCACCTGTGACATTATTGTGGTTATTGCAAGTGCCACTATATTTCATAATTAGTCCGAACATTAAATTTTCAGAACTTGTTCTGCATTTTGCCTGCAGACAAGTAATAATTATGCATAGATTTGCAGCAAATAAATTGGGTCAATCTCTATTTGTTCTCTTTTTTACCCTTTATGATTAAATTTATAAAAATGGTTTCATTTTGTATTTTGATGCTGTAATGTTTCCATAATGTAATGTTAACCAGGAGAATTTTTCTATAGGAATTTCAACTTGTTGTCGTTTGGTGAGGAGGCCGAGGAAGACGAGGAGATGGTCAATCAAGTCAGCCAGGTAGCTTCCTGTCCAGTGATTATTCATTTGTGTGAAAATGAGCAGTAGGTGCTCTCAACATTATTTCATTTGTCCTTGCAGACACTGAAAGGAAAAAGCAAAAGCAGTCATGACCTGCTGAAGGATGATCCCAAGTTAAGCTCTGTTCCTGTCGTTGACAGGTCGGGAAAAACAAAACAAAACAAAAAACTTAGGCTTCACATAAATAATACTGCTTTCTATTGTAATGGCTTTGTTTCATAATGCAGATGTAATCCATAATTAATGTAAAAACAGTTTAATTTTTGTTTTTCTTCTGTGAAGAACCAAAGTGGCGGAGATGATTTTGAGGTACGTTCTCTTTGGTTTGTGTTCAGTTCAGTGATTTCTGAGGATGTGTTACTGTGATGTAAGTCTGTGTCTGTTATCCGCTCCAGGACGCAGATGATGATTCAGAGGACGACAGCGAACGTGAAGCAGAGAGGGAGAGGATCAGAGAGAACATCTCACAGAAACTAAAGAAAGACAAGACGGATGAGAAGTCATCCAATCCAGACACGCTGAAGAAGACTTCCCGCAGGTATGGGGTTTTTCATTTGTACATCAGGGACAATCTTGCTTCTGAATTGTTTAACTCCAACACACCTCAACCAGCTAATCAAAGTGTTTGAGAGTGCTAGAAACGTCCAACTCACGCCTGCTGTGTGTAATGTGATGGAGCAGTTAAAGTGGTGTCCAGTAGAAGGCACTGTTGCTCTGTAAAGTTCACACACACTTTCTCTTCAGGGATGGGGATGAGTTCCTTTGGCATTAGTGTCACAATGTTTTATGTGTTCTTTGTGTTCCCCTGAACTGGGCTGCAGCCTCACACCCCTATTTTTTAAGTATTTTTTCTATTCCAGGTTAATATGACAGCTTTATGTAAGCTAACACATTTTGATATTTTGTTTGTTTAATGGTTCGAACTCTTATAGATGTTATTGAGGTTATTGTTTCTATATGGCCAGTAAAGAAGAATCTGATTGGTTGGTACAACACAGTCCTTTAAAACACTCATTTTCATTCCCTGCTCTGAAATTATCCTTTTCCGGTCAATTGCAATCCATAATCTATAATTTTGCTTCCTCCAGTGAAAAAGTCATGTGAATCAGGAGAGAAATATGCACAGATCATGCACCGTTTACAAGTGAAAACAGTTCAAAACGGCTATAAACCAATATGTAAGTGGATTTTGATGCGAGGAGGACAGCAGGGGATGGACTTTTTCACTGGAAGAAGCGTTATTATGGATTTTGTCCATTTGCAATGGTTTAATGTTAAAGACCTTGAGACCCATTTCTTAAAGATTATGTTTTTAACTTGACACATCATCTTAACTCCAAGCTTATATGAGAAACACTGAATAATAAAAAAGACATGAGCAGTGCTGTAAAAAAAAAAGTTGACCTTGAATTTCAGAAAACGATGCAACTTATTACAATCAGCTTGTTTAGTTGACTCCACTAACAACTGACAGAAATATTAAGGCAATTAAAAATTGTTTAGCAAACATACATTGTAGACAAATATATTAAATCCAACAGTTTCAGTGAGATGCGCATATACCTCAACACACAATCAAATCACAAAGACGCTGATGATCGGCAAATTCTAATTTAGTAAAA
Source organism: Cyprinus carpio (assembly GCF_018340385.1). NCBI lineage: Eukaryota > Metazoa > Chordata > Actinopteri > Cypriniformes > Cyprinidae > Cyprinus > Cyprinus carpio. The sequence goes on along the minus strand of NC_056606.1, from coordinate 5,885,260 downwards.
ATATGAAAACTATCATAGTTAGACATTCTAGAATATAGATAGAATTTGCTTTAGTGTTTGCTTAAGTTAATTAAAATATGAAACTTCTTGTAGCAGGTTTTAGCTGTGTGAAGGCTATTGCTAGTACTTGTAACTACCGTACAACTTTTATTTTCATGGTTAAATCACAGATTAAAAACCAAGGGGAGCACGAAGTGGAAATACATAAAGCCCACAATAGTGGTTGAATACAGTTGAGTTTCAGCTCGCTGTGATCTCAGCGGGTTGTCTGCTTGACCTGACCTCTGATTCCTGAGGTTGCTAAAGAGCAGTGACACCTGCAGTCAAGCAGAACTGTGGCACAGTTGCTCCTCATCCTCACTGGAGCCGCTTCAGTGGACACAGCCAGGTCCCTCAAGGTGAAGCACATATCTGGCTCACAAATCAAATAACTCTGCCACGGCGGGGGAAACGGCTCCCTCCTGCCAACCTGGCAACCCCTGCACTACTCCTCCCGAGACACGAGACTGTATCATTTTCTGTCTTACATCAGAGAAATTAATTGTAAACATGCTTCTGGAATAATGTTTATCTGAAAGCTGGCACTGTGGCGTTTCTTCGAGAGCAGCCGTTGACTTCGCTCTGTGACCAAAGATGCTTCATATCCTTTCATTCATTTTGTTAATTACAAAAACAGAGATGCTGCTCAGGGTTGGTTGGAAAATTTGGAAACCAGTGAGTTTGATGAATCCATGACAAAGAATATCATAGTTTTATGGTACCACAAATAATGACCTAAAGGTATAAGCTCTTAACTATAGTCAAGGGTCAGTTCTTTTCAGATTTAATAAAGCAAAGGATTTTTGATGAGAAAAGTAAAACTGACTGAGGTAAATGTTTAATGTTTGCCTTTTCTGAACTGGCCACAATCATGGTGTGGGGGGTTGCTGGGCCATTGCTTATCAAAAAGTCCACTTCAAGGTCCCCCTTGCTGTTTTTGTTAAAGCAATGATTCATTTTCATGTTACAGCTGATAAATGATAAAACATTTACATTAAAATTCTACACTATTTTGTCAAAATAAAATAAATGCTAAAAGAGATTTTGCAAGATTTGCAAAAGATCGTTTAACAGCGTTGTTAAATTGTTAGTGTTTTTAGTTTACATGAGTGAACATTAGATGTTGATAAACAATCAAAATTAAAAAATAGGTATGAGCATGTACATTACTGTTTAAAACCTTGGGATCAATAAGATTTATTTTTATTTATATTTTAAATGAAATTAATCATTTTATTATGTAAGGATGCATTAAATTGATCAAAAATGAAATCATAGACATTTATAATGTTACAAAAAATTGCTATTTCAAATAAATGCTGTTCTTTTGAGTATGGAAACAGGGAGCAGCACAACTGTTTTCAACACTGACAATAATCAGAAATCTTTCTTGAGCAGCAAATCAGTATATCAGAATGATTTCTAAAGGATCATGTGACACTGAAGACTGAAGTAATGATGCTGAAAATTCAGCTTTGATAACAGAAATAAAGTACATTTTAAAATGTATAAAATCTAAATAGAAAACAGTTATTTTAATTTGCCATAAAATTTCGCAATACTTGTTCACAGTAATTGATTTTACTGTATTTTTGATTAAAAAAAAGTCACCCCAAACTTTTGAATGGTAATGTACTATTGCATGTTTTGTGTTTCATAATCTAACGCTAATTTTGTTAATTTTTTTTAATTTTTTTATATTAGTCACTAACCAGTATAGTACTGATATGTTGTGAATAAATATATCAAATGCACTTAGTTAAGCATATTAAGATTCGCAAAATAAAATACTTTTGAAAAGGAGATAAACATTACTTGTTCCTGGTAAACTAAGCATGTACAAAATTAACTTCAATATCAAAGTTATGTGACTGGTTATGGCAATCTATGTGCCAAAATTTACTACTTTAGTTAAAGGGAGTGTTTAAATCCCTGACTGTGACCAAAACGTAAAGTGATACTCCACCCCAACATGAAAATTTAGTCATTAATCACTTACCCCGATGTCGTTCCAAACCCGTAAAAGCTTTGTTCATCTACGGAGCACAATTTAAGATATTTTGGATGAAAACCGGGAGGCTTGTGACTGTTCCATAGACAACCAAGAAAAATACACTGTCAAGGTCATGAAAAGTATGAAAAGCATCGTCATAATACTCCGTCTGCCATCAGTGATTCAACCGTAACATTATGAAGCGATGAATACTTTTTATACAGAAAGGGAAAAAAAAAGTCTTTATTCAACAATTCCTCTCCTCTGTGTCTCTCCACATCACCGTAGAGCCATTTTGGTGCACCTTAGGCTCTTCTTTGTCAGCTGCGCTGCATGGATGTGCTGTTTTCTTTCAAATCAAAGAGTAAATATACATAGAAAATGTATCTTTGTGTCGTGGCTGAGCCAGAAGAGAGTTAGATGCCTGTGTACTGCTCAGATTCTCCAAAATGGCGCTACGCTGATGTGGAGAGACAGAGGAGACAAATTGTTGAATAAAGTAGCTATTTTTGTTTTCTTTGTGTACAAAAAGTATTCTCGTCGCTTCATAACGTTACGGTTGAATCACTGATGGCAGATGGAGTATTCTGACGATGCGTTTCATACTTTCCTGAACCTTGACAATGTTATTTACTTGGCAGTCTATGGGACAGTCACAAGCCTCCCGGTTTTCATCCAAAATATCTTAAATTGTGTTCCGAAGATGAACAAAGCTTTTACAGGTCTGGAACGACATCGGGGTAAGTGATTAATGACAAAACTTTCATTTGCGGTGGAGTATCCCTTTGAAGTATCAATTCCACTGAAGGGCCTTTTAGAGTTATATGCTTTTGCGCATCAAGTCAAATTCCCTGTATGGACTCAAACCTTGTACCGTCTGATCTTTAAAACCCATTTTTCAAATCCTCTCTCACATCAGACTCATTGTCACAGTCGCATCCCTTTCATGTGATCCTTGAAATCAGCGTGTGACCTTTGAAAACGGTGGGGATTAAAGGATTCATAACCTCACCACTGACTGAGGCACTAAAGGCGGAGAACTCTTCCCCGCAAGCCCCCTTTTCAGGAAGCACACCTGCCTTATCTCAGCCGTTATGTGTCTGGATAATTTTCCGATCATAATAAACATGATCTTTTCTTTTCCTACATAATGAAGTAATGGCCAAACCCACCGAGTTTCACCGCTTTGATTGACAGGAAGCAAAATGCAGAAGGACTGTAGTATATTAAACGCAAGCATGGTGTTTGGCTACAAGAACTGTAACCCAACACAGTGGTTTGTCTTGGCTTGCAATCAAAGAGTTGGCTGGTAGGTAGAGTGTTGGTGCAAGACAAAGAGAGCATTGTTGCAGCCCAGAGCTCTTTCCCACTCAGGCTTACAGGAGCTTATAGGGGAAGGGAGAAGCTTTGGTTGCCAGTCACCTGGAAGGAAGCACAGGCTGTAGGACGGATCTGATGTTGCTTGGAATAAGTCTACGAGGCTCGAGCTGAAATCTAGCTCTTCTGGATCCATGTCTACTGCTTATGATAGTATTTCATTTCCTGGTTGGCTTTCTGTGCTTTTTGGTTACCAAGTTCAGCGGGGTTTTAAAGAACGCTTCCGGTATTCTTCAATCAAGCATTTTTCTTTATCTGGAAATTTATATGTGATCTTTGATATTGATGACTTTTTCAGTTTTGTCCACAAAAAGATAGAAAAAGCTTAGCATTGTCTGTGTGATTGGCTTAGAGGTGGCATTAATGAATAAAACAGCATGCTGATGGGAGTCCCGGCATCACCACACAGTGCAGATGGTAGCCGCCACTTACACTAAACCCGACAGGGCATAACTAAGAATACAAAGTGCTTCCATATGGCTCTTGGATATAGCCATACGCTCTTAATATTTTCATTTAAACCTGAGTGATATACCATAACCACAATTCAAGAGAGAAAACTGTGAAACCCTGGGCAAAAGAATAAGAAAACAAGTACCTGGCAATTTTCTATAAGACGTAATAAAATAATACTTGCATATATTTCAGTAAAAACAGCATTATTATTATTATTAATAATAAAATGTCAACTGCATATATTTTAATACATGTAACTATAATTATGTATTTATAATAATGAAATGTTTAATAAAATATAAATTAAATGTATTTCAATAAATTTATTATCATTTTGTCTCTTTAAATTGCAATGAAATATATTTATACTGTGTAACAAAAGTATGTAAAAATAAATTGAGTACAAATAATAATTATAAAAAATGTAAATAAAATGTTAAAATAAATCTATAATAAATATTATATATAGGGAGTAAATTCTTCAATTCTTCATAATATTCAAGTCACTTTTATTTATATAGCGCTTTATACTATCCAGATTGTGCCAGCTTTCAATAATGCAAACAAAATTCAATTCTGCTGTAAAGAAGCTCTAAAAAGGACAATAGTAAACAGATTTATTAATTTACAGTATAATAAAATATCATTTTCATTTAAAATGCATGTTTTTACGTATTGTAAAACAAAAAAAAACACAAACAAAAAAAAAAATTAAAAAAAAATAAATAATTTATATGTGTGTGTGTGTGTGTGTGTGTGTATATATGTATGTACATATGTGTGTACATATGTGTGTATGTATAATTTAATTATACAATTTATTTTTCTAATATATAAACATACTATATAAATACTTTGCACAAATACTTTTAAGGTGTCTTCAACATGTGATGCTCTATTGTAAGAAAGCCAAGCAAGTCAAGTAAGTCATTTATTGAAACGGGTTTTCCCTCATGTTAAAGTTTGTCAGACAGCACTCCCAGCATCCATTTAGCTGAAGGGCCTCATCAAGAACCCCTTGGCATTGCAGTAAGTCTCCTGTTCTTGTGACCTCTGATCTGTGGCAGTGAAGGGCAGGAGAACTTACAACAGTAGTGTGGATTTGCAGCCATCTGAATCCATCAAACTGCTGAATAAACTTAAGTGGACTCCTGTCATTATCTGCCTTTTGAGACAATGGAAATGTCTCTTTCAACAGAGTCCAAAAAGCAATTATGCACCAAAGACGATGACTTTTGGGTGCAGTGTCACTGTTTCTAATTGACCGCACCTGTCAGTTGTCGTACATCATAATCCGATGCTGTATCAGCCTCTCAGGGAAAGGTCAGCCGGATCAGTAGAGCACTGGCCCTTTTTGTGTGGAGGCCAAAAGGGATCATCTAATTCTTGGCAGCTGTGCCACGGATCTGCAGCCTGCTGTAGAATGTGTGCCCTGTATGAGGCAGTCTGACAGAGCGGCTCCAGACTACAGCATGTGAGGATCTTTTGACATTCAGCCGAGCAGAGCTAAGAAATAACGGAGCATCTCTGTATTTAATAAATAAACGAGCTCCAAATGCCCATGCTGTTTTAATACTTACTTAAGTATCAAAGAAGTTTTATGTCATTAAAAAATCTATTTTTCTTCGACTTTTGAGATTAAAATATCTTAGTATCCTATGGAAAAATTGTTTACCTCTAACATATGAATATATCAACACATGACTGTATACATTTACACATCCATGAGTTCAAAAACCATCCACCTGTTTTAAGCACAATCTTGGATGTTGCAAAAATAAAAAATAAAACAATTCTCGATAGATGTGCATAAATTCTAAAAATGCTCAAAAAAAAAACATATGTGCTCAACTAAGTCGGATAATTTTCTTATCCAGTAAGAAAACATGCAAATAAACTACGATGGAAACACTTCTGCCGAATAAATTCCGTAATGCACATTAGAAAAGATGGGACTTTGCGATGGGACAGCATAAAACTGGACCAACCAATGGGCCGATCTCATTGCACAGCATCTGAAATGCTAGTTTTGTCATTCTAAAATGCTTGAGCAAAGTCTCGTCCTTCGTTATAGTTAACTTCCAGAACTCCATTCCCAAACAGCAGGCTCCAAAAATAAGATAACATGACTGCATTTTGTCTGTGCACTCTGAAGCTCGTAATTTATTGTATACATAAATTATTATATACAGTGCCTTCTCCTACTGAAGCAGATTTAATTTTCCTTCGTGATATTTAGCGCAACTTAATCAGGAAGTGGCGATTTTGTTCTCTTCAACTCACTGAATGGAAACGGTGCTTTATTTGGAAATGTTTTATGCAATATTCCAATTTTGTGCGCAAGTTTAATTTGTAACAGAAAAACTAACAATAATATGCTGGAAAGTTTGCCTGATCTTATGCTATTTCAGTGTGTAGCACCTACGGCTCTGCATTTCTTTTTGAAGAATCCCAATGAATCTGCCAGTTTTCTGATCATTTCAATCTGCTCTTCAAATTTTGATGCCACATTTCAGAGTAGATAGCTTTATAAATCTTTATAATGTAGATTTTGCAAAGAAGAATTGTTTTTAAAAACAATAGATTTGGACTTTTTTTGTGTGATACAGTTAAAATGTTTTCTCACATCATACTAATAAATTGCTGTGTTTTAGCCATTTTCTGTTCATCTGTGGAAATAATTTAGCACCTACAAAAATAGATTTGACTCCTTTTTTGTTTAACACCTAATAACGTTTAAAGCCATTTTAAAGTAATCATTAACATGTTATAGTTGACTCCTCAAAAGGTATGTCATCATCCTGTTGGCGATTATAGAGTGCATTCACAAAACACCAAACTGTCTATTCTCATACTATTAGCAAAGCGATCAGTTTATGTAGTATTGTTATGTAGCGTTTATGTTTATGTAGCATTTTATTATAATTAAGTGTTTTGGAATCACAAATGTCTACTAATGAACTGTAATTTGACTTCCAGCAAGTACTCAACGTCTTTGCTAAGGTCACTTGTGGTAATACACACATTCTTGCGGTTTGGAGCTTTAGTTGTGGTAAAATTAGTTAATTTGTGAGCAAGCGATGGGTTGAAGGATGCAGTATATACGCAGCCTCTGTGTTATGGTTACAATTTCTGCGCTCTGCCGCTTATGTCATGTGTTTGGCCACCGCTTGACTCATCAACTCCATCATTAATATTTATTACGGAACTCTCAGTTATTCAAATATTCAGTCTCCATTTTAAAAATATAGGTAGACTTTGCATTTGAGTCAGATGGAGACCTGGAATACCAATATTCTTAACCATCCTCCTTGAAACTCGATATCGTATGATTATTATACACCGACTCTGCTTTAACAATCTGCTTCAAGACCTTGAAGACATTTGCCCTCTCCAGATTATACTGCTTGATTATAAAACTCTGAACCGTGTGTAAAAGTCAAAATCAGTACGAGTGGAACTCGAGGAACAGTAATTCCACTCCTGCAAAGTGCGAGGAACCACTCTGCGTCCGTTTTGGAAAAACAGATCAAAAACGTCCCGCTCGCAAGACGTTTTTTGGACCGCGACGGCAGGCTGGTGGAGGGGCCAGGGTTAAATGTTGAAGTCTCGAATCATGAGAAAGATTGGTCGGTGGCCAGTCACTTTGTGTGCTTTCTTTATGAAAAGTAAATCATCCAGAGCTCCCCGGGTTTCGCTTATTTGAATTGTCTGAATGAGCGACAATCGCTGGCTGGTCTGGAGAGCCGTGAGTGACGACAAAGTCTTTCCTCCGCTCCTCAGACTTTAAATGTGTGCGTCAGGTCTCCTCCAGCAAACCCTCGCTCCCGTCTGATTTGTGAAATGACGGTCTCTTCCCCGCTGGCTGGTTTGGTGAATGCTGTCATTGTGTTGGCTGAGGGGGGATGTCTGTGCCCCCTGGCTGATGAGGCCGCAAGACAGTGGGCACACTTTGGCTCCTCTTCAAAGCGCTCACTCGTTAATAAACTCTCATCCCCTCCTTCTTTTATCACAAGGACACTTTATCACACTGTTCTTTTCTTTTCTTGAGTTAACAAATGCCTTTTTATCTGGCGCTGCTGTCTACCAAGGGCATATCTCACAGCTCTGCTATTTTAAACAGCCCATCACACTTCAGCGCAGTGCTGTTTATTAATAGCTTTGCTATTTTGGACAAATTGCCTAATTTTCTAAACATCAGGATCACAATTACTTTAATCTGTAGAAATGGTTTTCTACGGATGGTTTGGCTGCTGTTTTGTGTCTTTTACTCGAATCAGTATTTTGGGACTACATTTATTTTTTATTTTTCTTTTTTGTACTTGTAGGTTGAGGACACATACGTACCAAATATTTTTGGATACCCTGCTAGTTTTCTTGAGCATTAATTAAAGTTGGTGACTTAGAACTGAAAGATACTGTACACAAGTATGCAAACGTAAGCATTTCTAGCTGTGCAACTGCTTCTAGCTATGCAAGTTCATTTTCACAGCACATTGTTTTCTATTACCATGGCAGAGCAACAGTTTTAAAATTAATTCTAAAATAAGTTAATTCTAAAATTAGTTAAATTGTCTGCTTGAACAATAACACATCTGGGCCTGGTTGGATAAACTGCAAAGACTTTAGTAACTCATGAATTTTTTTCTTTAAGACTTGAACTTGAAGTCAAGTTGCGTAAAAATGTAGAAAAATCTATATTAAAAAAAATTATAAAAAACATACTTGCTCATAATAACCCTTAAATAATCCGTACATTATATTTATGCAACTGTCCTTTAGTTTAATACAATAGACATTTTGGTTACACTTTGCTTAAAGCCTTTATAGATAATGCATTATAAAGAGTTATTAAAGGGTATAATGCATTATAATTATTCAAAATGTGCGTTGTGATACATTACATCTTGTCATAAATAATTATAACCAAATTTAAAATGAATAATATATTAACTGTGGTTACAAAATTATTCATGAGATTGTAGAATGCTTTATAATGTGCATTACAAGGCATAATTAATGCATTAAAACTACTTTTATAATGCATTATACATAAAGCCTTTAAGTAAAGAGTTACTGATATTTGTAACTTTTTTGCCCCTTGTAAGTTTGTTCCCGCCAGTGTAATGCAATAAAGCAGGTTTTATGTACAGGTTATATATTTAAGAATTCACTTTTGCGTGCTTGTATATTTGAGTATGTTTCTGGCTTCAGTGTTTAGGATCAGGATTTTGTGGTTAAATTATACCTCATTCTCAACTATTGTAAGAGTAAATAATAAATATAAAGCCTTAGAAGTTGGCCGAACCCCTCATAATTACACTTTAGAATTAAAATAGAATGTTTAAAATCTGTATCTTGAAAGTATAGTGTGATGATAATGAAATATATAATCACAAACACAGTCTATGACACTTTGATTAGTACGCAAATGTAGTGGAGATGGACTCCATTTAAAGAACAAAAGGATATTCTGAGGAATTTGTTGAGCCCTGAGGAGTAAATTAGCAGGTGTTCGTCTCTTTGCATTTTTCTCAGCTTTCTCCACTCTTACTGGCAATCTGGCTGAGGGGCCCATTGTGTTGCTGTTGCCTAGGATATGCTTCTCTTGTTTGGTAAATGGTAGCATGTCCAGGCAAGCAAAATTATCACTTAGTTGGAGGTGTTTCCCCAATATGGCCTGCTCATTTCCGACCAACGGTCAATGTAGGCCTCTAACAGATAACTCTTCACCCTTGTAGAATTGTCACGTCTTCTCTTGTTTCTTGCTGAGATGTTTATTTGTTCATTCCAACACAATATGTCATAAAGGAATAGTTAACACTAAAATTATTTTTTTTCTCTCTGTACAATTAAAATGCTTTTGACCAGCATGATTTGCAAAGCTACAGATTGTTAACTTGTTGTATCTGAAGCCTATCTATTACATAGACAGCAACACAACTACCACGTTCAAGGCCCAGAAAGGTAACAAGGACATTGTTATAATAGCCACGGAAGAGAAGAAATCATTGAATAAAGTTGTTATTGTTTTCTTTAAGCACAAAAAGTATTCTTGTAGCTTCATTACATTACGGTTGAACCAATGATGTCACATGGACTATTTTAAAGATGTCCTAACTACCTTTTTGGCCCTTGAATGTGTCCGTTTCTGTCTATGAAGGGTAAGAAAGCTCTTGGACTTCATCTAAAATATCTTAATTTGTGTTCCAAAGTTAAACAAGTCTTACGGCTTTGGAACGACATGTACAGAATAGTGGTGTCAAAATTAGCGTGGTGATTAATTTTTTACAAATATTTAATGAAATTAACGCAGAGGCAGAGCTAGGTGTGGCCACCCCATTCACAACTGCTAAATAATTGTTTATTTAGACGTAGAACTTATTTTCAAACAAGCGCGGAAACGGTATTGTACTCGTAGCACATGCTTTTCAAGTGCACGCACAAATACGTCAGCCACGCTGTAGCCTTTATCATTTCATATCAAAGCACAAAAGAAACGATGGGCATAGAATGTCGTAGTTATCTTGTCAGTTAAGTCATGTATAGTGGTCAACCGATATTGTTTTTTTTTGACGGCCGATGCCGATATCTTGAAAAGCAGGGGGACCGATAGCCGATATAAAGCTGATATAATTTTTTATTTTATTTTAATTAATATTTAAGAAATTTGAAATCATTTGACAATGGATTAAATTCCTGATGAAGGTTATGTGACTGAAACGTCATCAATAAATAAATATTTTGATATTTTTTGCATAGATAATGTGCGGGATTCGTTTTTGCTTTTTAGTTTTTGACCTGGTTGGTCTTTGTCTCCAACGCACCTATCTTTTGCCGTCAGTTGAGTTTAAATGTTAATTGTGTTAATCAAAAAACTAAATAAAAGAGAGGAAATCAATAACTTCTGTAGTTTTAAGCTTTAATTAATCTCTATTTAATTTAGAATTTAGTGTTTGATAACTTTATTCAATTATATTTTCTACTTGCTGAAGGGCACAGTTTATGTGAAGAAGGCTTTAGATTCACTTAAATTAGAAGTTGTTTTAAAGTCTAATAAATGTTTAAATTGATAGCTCTCAGTTATACTGTAATGTTAAATGGCTATAGTCAATGTTTAAACATTAGGGGAAAAACATAGAGACATCAGTTAGTATCAGTGATACTTGCCTTCAGTCATAAAAAAAGATAGCATTAAACAACTATACTTTGTTGTTTCTACATTTATTTGAAGAAAGTGAAATTATTGCGACGTAAAAGTATATTGAAAAACTTTAATGTAAGGTGGAATTAATCGCAATTAATTTCAGAAAAAAATGTGTGATTAATTAGTCCTTTTATTTTTTAAGTGATTGACAGCACTAGTACAGAATTTTCATTTTTGGGTGAACTATCCCTTTAACTGTCCTTCTATATACCAACAAACCATGTGCAGGAAATGAGATTGTCAGCTTTAACCAAGACGGAAGGCTCTGTAATCATGTGTACCAAGATCTCCAGCAGTGGAACGCTGTTGAGTGGCTCGGCTGAAGGTGATGCACACTTTTCGGGACGGGAGAACAAATAAATACCAATTTCAATTGGGTGTCCCTTTACCTGAGTGCTCAAACAGTGTGGACGCCAAGAAGAGGTCCTCTACAAGGTCAACCTTTAACTCATCTACGATGCCCTACTTTTGTCCCCTGAGAACCTAGAAACTAGGAACCCGGAGGCTGGGGATCCCAGGTTCAACAGGAGTAACAGAAGAGAGCTGCCTGAGAGAATGTGTGTCAGCTGAGAGGAGCAGATGGAGGAAACAAAGGCAGTCATTGTTACGGGTTTGAATGGCTCACGTGTTTCTGGGCTGGAGGCCCAGACTCTGCAGCTTACCTGTGCTTTGTAGCCATGTAAGAACCTGGCATCAAAACATAGCTGTCAAGTCCTATGAAAATATTATTATACCCCAATAGAAGATGCTGTCTTGGGAGCTGCCAGAAGACTCTGTTCTCTGAAAGGCAGATGTGGGTGGGGGCACTGTTTGCACATGGAAGCAACTTCCTCTCACGGACTCGCTTGGCAGTTTATCTAGAGGACCTCACACCTTGGAAGTGTGTGTTTGCCTGGGCCTGTCCTTATCAGCTGTCCTGTGACATCTGCATTTATTGTCTGAACAAGAGCACTGACTGTAAGATTCATTTCTGTGGAGTTTAGATTACCCCAGATTTAAGACCAGTTTAAATAAATTTTATTGTTGTCACTTGTGACAGTGCTTTATTTCCGCAAGCTACCATGGAGCAGGAGCCAGAAGGATGATCTTAAAGTAGTTGCTCCATTGTGGATTCAAACCAATAATCCCCAAGGAGCAATTTGATGTAAAATGCCTTGTTCAAAGGCAAAATGGTAGTTCATTGGTCACCCCCATGTGGTTTAAACATGCAACCTATTATATATCTGCCGAGATCTTCTAAAGCAATACTCAAACTCATGACATTTCAAACCCATATGAAGTTTGTTCTTCCATGCAACATAAAAGGAGATGTTTAGCAGAACGTTAATGTTGTGACAGTCTTCCCTACTGCTTCATATGATATGATTTGAGCTTATTCATATTTAAAGTTCAACTTGTTTAGTTACAAGACACACAGGAATATTGTCAAGGCCCCTCTTTGTGGTTGAGCCATTAGCTCTTGGCTCAAACTTTGTTCAGTCGCTTGGTTTGAACCGTAGTTTGATTCCACCACCTTCACCTGCAAATTAAATATTCTTAAAACTCCAATTTTGTTTCCTATAAGAATAATGTTAAGAATATTTTTGTATTCCCAAAAACATGTCTTAAGAATGGTCTTATCTCTTAAGATTGTTCTAAGGACAAACTTTTCTTTAAAAAAATGTTCTTAAAAACCATCAAAAATATTCTCTTAGTCATTTTTTGACAATAATTTTTTTTTTTTGGCATTTTAAGCATTGCAACCAGAGGTCACGTTAACCAAAAATTTTGGTCAATCATTGACAGAATTTTTTTAGCAGTGATGGATAAATCTGAAGGCTGTCCGTCACTTTGACAGATTACACAGAGGGTGATCTATTGTAATTTATAACTGTAATTCCCACCCTGTCCAGTTGGTGGCAAGTGTGCTCCAGTGTGGCAGCAAAGCGCAGGCTCATCAACTCCAAAATAAAACTGAGTCTTTTGCTATGCCTTTGATTACACGCAGGCGAGTACACACTAGTAAAGAGACAGCACTTTGCGCTGCCGCTTTCTTGATCTAAGGTGTCTACAGCTATCTGAAGAGGCCAAAACTGTATTTATTGCTTGCATTTCCTAATAAAATGGACAGAATTTGAAATCTGAAACGGTTTCATATCAAAAGTAACAACGCACAAAGCTTTTTATTGGACGTGAGGCGCACTATATGTAGATCTTAGTAAGACCTCACTGTCTGAGCTCAGAGGGGTTGAGGTGTATCGGTTCAGCCACATCCCTTCTTGAGGTGCCAGAACCCATGCTGAACTTTTGATCTACCAAGGCGCCACACGATTTATTAGAGAATTTTATACTTCTAATGCACGTATTTGTTTCTGACACGTTGGAACACTATGCCTAAGGTAATTGTTGGTTTTATTCCCGTTTTTTGTGAACACTCAATCCCTTTGTTAATTGT